>NC_041404.2:99340808-99463308 GCF_900747795.2 Erpetoichthys calabaricus
GTAAAATAAAAGTTATTTAAACAAATTAATTAGACCCCATCTGAAAAGGACAGTTTTTTTGGGTTAATGGCCAATACTTAATAAACTGTATATGGACTACTATTTGTGTACATGGAACAGTATACTGTATTTATAATTTTGTGCATAAAATGAGGTTGGTAAACCTCATATAAGTTGAAAATTAAATGATACATAGGATGTGAGCAAAGTGTATGCAGTAACTCTTAGTGTTAGGATTTGGTAGCTTTAAGTGAGCAGACCTTTGTGGGAGGAAAGATTTATAGAATGCTTTCAAAGCTTTACAGAATGAGTGCAGTTTATTTCTGAACTCCTTTAAGTCCCCTCTGTTCAGCAGCATCAGGTCACCTGGAGTCTGTGGTTCCAGAAGATGTTTTAATCAAGAGTTCTAACAACAAATAACAACATGGTGTTATAATTATAGCTGCTGAAACAAAACTGAAACTTTTTTTATTGTCATGTGGCAAACTGTGATCTGCTTTGTTACGGGTATCTGATTTTTCTTTTTAAGGTCAAGAAAAAACTATTATTTACTGCAAGAATATTGGAGCAATCTATAAGAGAACAGGCCATTCAGCCCAACAAAACTCGCCAGTCCTATCCACTTATTTCTTCCAAAAAAAACATCAAGTCAAGTTTTGAAAGTCCCTACATTCTTACTGTCTACCACACTACTTGGTATCTTATTCCAAGTGTTTATCATTTTTTGTGTAAAGAAAAACTTCCTAATGTTTGTGCAAAACTTCCAACTGTGTACACGTTCTTGATGAACTCATTTTTAAATAACAGTCTCATACCACTGTACTAATTCCCTTCTTCATTTTAAACACTTCAATCATCCATTCATTCATTATCCAACCCACTATATCCTAACTACAGGGTCACGGGGGTCTGCTGGAGCCAATCCCAGCCAACACAGGGCGCAAGGCAGGAAACAAACCCCGGGCAAGGCGCCAGCCCACTGCAGCACTTCAATCATGTCACCTCTTAATCTTCTTTTGCTTAAACTGTATAGGCTCAGTGTGCGGGTTCTGCTCCATGCTCCCATCCGCTGTTAGGGAGCCCTTGAACCCTACGCCGTCGATAGTTATAACCAAGATGAGGCAACTGCCAGTGAGGCAACAACACAGCAAGGGGATAACGTAAAATGCAAAACTGTTTTTATTTAACAATAAAAATCAAAACAATGTTCAAATAAATAAATAAGTGCAGTGCTTCAAAGTTCAATAAATAAATAATCCATTAAAACAAACTTGTCACATGGAGGTTAAAACAGAACGACACAATCCTTTACAACTGAGGTTAAAACTTGCTGGAAGCAGTCCTTTAAAACCAAGTAAAAGCCCAGTGCTTCTTTTACATTAGCGTCTCACCTGCTTATCCCGTTAGGGCCCTGCAGCAGGCAAGACGCTCTCTCTGCAGCTGACCCTTCTCACAAATCACTCCAGTCTGGAGGCCTCCCGATCCTAGCTTTGGTCTCGCTCTCATCCCAGACCGGGACTTAGCTTCTCTCCCGGCAGCCAAGACTCCCATGCTGGAGATTATAAGCCTAAATCTCTCCCGACTCCCGCTGTCTTCCACGGCGAGTCACCACCCTTGCTAGTCACTCCTGCTCTTCTCCAAATGCTCAGTGGGAGCGACTACAATCAACTGCCCTCGGTGTTAACTACACACCTCGCTAGGGCCCACAGTCCAGCTGCACTCAAGCATGCTCTTGCTCACTTGTTCGCCTTCATGCTCTCTCTATCACCGGCTTTCTCCTCCCTTCCTTCCAGCAACCTCCGTCTCTCTTTCCATTCATCTTTCTTGTTCTTTTTTTCCCCTTATAGCTGGCTCGCACTTCTATTTATGTTGAGAAGACATAGCAGCTGCAGCACATTAG
Source organism: Erpetoichthys calabaricus (assembly GCF_900747795.2). Taxonomy (NCBI): domain Eukaryota; kingdom Metazoa; phylum Chordata; class Cladistia; order Polypteriformes; family Polypteridae; genus Erpetoichthys; species Erpetoichthys calabaricus. Next base: position 99,342,709 of record NC_041404.2, read on the forward strand.
CAGCCCCAGAAACAATCACGGATGTGGACAGTCTCTCACCTGTGCACTCAGGTGAGAAACGCCCACACTGCAGATCGCCCTGAGACGCTACAGCCACAACCACCATGCCACCTCGCTAATCCGCGAGCGAGATGATTACTTATTTAAAACAGCCTTTTGAATGGGAGCTGTGGACCCCCTATACCACACTTAGCTGTATTATTCTTTCTTCATAATTCAACCCCTGTAGCCCTGGAATCAGACTAGTTGCTCTACTCTGGACCTTTTCTAGTGCTGCTATGTCCTTGTTGTAGCTTCCAGACAAAAACTGCACACAGTACTCCAGATAAGGCCTCACCAGTACATTATAAAGCTTGAGCATAACCTCCTTGGACTTGTACTCCACACATCTTTCTATATAACCTAACATTCTGTTTGCCTTCTTAATGGCTTCTGAAAACTGTCTGGAAGTCGATAGCTTAGAGTCCACTGTGATGTGTAATACTTTACATTTACTGACATTAAATTTCATCTGTCACAAATCTGCCCATGCCTGTATGCTATCCAAGTCCTTCTCTAATGATATAATGGATTCCAAATTATCTGCTAATCCACCTATCTTGGTATCATCTGCAAACTTAACCAGCTGGTTACTTATATTCCTATCTAAATTACTTATATATATTAAAAAGAGCAACGGCCCCTAGCTCTGACCCCTGTGGAACACCACTCTTAACATTGGCCAATTCTGATAAGATTCCTCGCATCATCAACCTTTGTTTTCTATGTCTGAGCTAATACTTGACCCATCTAAAAACATCACCCTGAACTCCCACTTCTTTTAGTTTGATGCCCAACCTCTCATGTGGCACCTTATCAAACACTTTCTGAAAGTCAAGATAAATAATATCAAATGCTCCACTTTGATCATATCCTTTTGTTGCCTCCTCATAGAATTCCAGCATATTAGTAAAACACGACCTCCCTCTTCTGAACTCATGCTGACTGTACAGAATAACTCCTGTCCTTGCCAGGTGTTGCTCAATGTTATCCTTAATAATTCCTTCCATTAATTTCCCTGTGATGCATGTTAAGTTTATTGGCCTATAGTTGCTTGGATCTTCCCTGTCACCTTTTTAATATAATGGGATGATATTTGTCATTTTCTAGTCCTTCAGAATCTCTCCAGTACACAATGACTTCCTAAAAATATGTGTCAAGGGTTTATATATGTACTCTCTATCCTCCTTAAGAACTCTAGGGTAAATATTATCTGATCCTGGTGATTTGCTTGATTTCAGCCTATTTAATCTGAGCAGTACTTCTCCCTCTACAATTTCCAAATTCCTCAGTAACTCCTTAGTAGTCCCTGTTACCTCTGGGAGGTTGTCCACTTGCTCACTTGTAAACAGCTCAGAAAAATGTAAGTTTAGGGTATCTGCTATTTCATTGTCTGTATCTTCTAAAATTTATATTTTTTATTTCTTACTATATTGAAGAATTGTTCTGTTCTGTGAACTGCATTGTGTTGTATTGACCCCCTTCTTTTGACACCCACTGCACGCCCAACCTACCTGGAAAGGGGTCTCTCTTTGAACTGCCTTTCCCAAGGTTTCTTCCATTTTTTCCCTACAAGGTTTTTTTGGGAGTTTTTCCTTGTCTTCTTAGAGAGTCAAGGCTGGGGGGCTGTCAAGAGGCAGGGCCTGTTAAAGCCCATTGCGGCACTTCCTGTGTGATTTTGGGCTATACAAAAATAAACTGTATTGTATTGTATTGTATCTTTTAATTCCCCTTTACTATTTCTGATGCACTTCACCTCCTCCTTGACTGTTCTTTTACTACTAAAATACTGAAAGAATCTCTTAGGGTCTTCTTTTGCCGTATCTGCTATATTCCTCTCCATGTGTCTTTTAGCCTCCCTGATATCCTTCTTCAAGGTAGAAGACTAGTGTTATTATTATAAATTAAGCCACTGTAGAAGAAATAAACTAAAAAATAACATATTGGTCACCTGACTATATGTCGTGCTTAAAATATTTTATTTTTATTTCTTCTAACAGCCAAACCAGACTCTAATCCTCAAAAATAAAAATGTTTGCCATGTGTGCAAAATACATTATATTACCTCTCACATTTGAAACTTTTTAACCACTTATTTCAGTAATATTGCTATTATCCACCAAACAGTTATAATTTCTCCCTTTTTGCAATTAATATCACCACATTGCCAGTACATGCCATATGCTCCAAAGAACATGTAACATTGTATCTATCTTTGTAGAATTGTTTTACTTTTTTACAGTTTTACTTCAGTACATTTAGTTTTTATAATAATATTCTCATTCTTGAAACTGAGCTGGGCAAATTCTCAATGGATTCTAAATATGCTTCATTAATGTAAGAGATAGACAGTTCCGAAAGAATTTACTAAACAAGGAAGTTTACTAATTGTCTAAAGAAAGAAGCTTGAGAGTAATTTCCATCAAGAGAAGTAATTTAGCCTCTACAACGCAAAAACAGAATAGCTCTCCTTGAGAGGTAAAAGAAACCTTTGAAGGTCTGACAGAAGCAGAGTTTGAGGAATAAGACTGATGTTTATAGACAGAAACAGAGAAGCAAGGTTATCTGTAACCTGAAAGACATGACAGGAGGCAGTGTCAGTACAAGCAAGGTGCCAGGTAAACCAAGTGGATTGGGAGAGACCCATGAGAAAACATTGATGGGGCGTTATGTAAAGTCTATGAATCATTTTGAATATCATGAATTGGAAATTAGGGGTTACGGAAGAAAATTTGTCATTCTCAAGACTATTTTCCCAAGATAGAGTTGAAACCTGAGTGACAAGATCATTGGGCCATTGTGAGATAAAAGGAAGGGGTTTGTAGGTTAATTTACAGAGTAAAGAATAGAGAACCATTTGCCTTCTTAATGGGGAAAAGGAACAAAGTCAGAGAAAAAAGAAAGTGTGAAGGTAGAGGGTCAGATATCAATTTGACACATGACCTAAACACAGATATAAGTTTAAAAACAAAAACAAAAACTAATTACTAAGAAGATGGAGGCAAGTCTAGAGAGAGTGGAATGGCATAAGGATTGAACTGTCAAACACACTTCTTGACTCCTTGGTGCTGCGTTAGAGGAAATGTATTAGTAATCTGTTGTATAAAATGACCTGTTTCTTGAGAAAGTTGTTTATTGTGGCCATTTTTCAACCCAGGACTGAATTTTAGGAATGCTAGTACTGTGCAATCCAGGTGAACAGAATAACAGTTTTCAGTTGTGCTAATTTAATTACAAAATTTTCTTTTATTACCAATGTAGTAAAAAGTCAAGCAAAATGACTTTTCTTGGCTAACTAAAAAGATTACAATATGCAATATGCAAGCTTTCGAGGCAACTCAACTGTTGAAGAAGGGGCCTGAGTTGCCTTGAAAGCTTGCATATTGTAATCTTTTTAATTAGCCACTAAAAGGTGTCATTTTGCTTGCCTTTTCACTACATTCATAATGGCTAACACAGTACAACACCCTAGTACTTTAATTACCAATAAACATTTGAATATGACTAATTAACTTTTATCTGGTGAATAACCATATTTGGTCATTTCAACTGACCTCAATATTGCCTCCCTGTACCTCTGCGAAGATCAAGCTATGTCACAGATAGTGGTATCATGGCATCTAACCAATTACCAGTGACCCAGAGCATTTCAAACTTTACTGTTCTTCTCCCACACCTATGGTCATAACACCAAAACTAATAATGGATAGTTGATGAAACTCACACATTATATGGTTGAATAGTTGTGTTACATGTTGACATAAGTGGTAAATGTTGACATAGGTGTTGCTTAAGTAGGATTTCTAGAAATTAGTGAAATTTTTGGCATGAAAAATGGAGAATTATATTTGATCATATACACAGTTCACCTAAGACTACCGCAAGTGACAGTAAGTCCACTGTTAGACATATGCCCAATACATCTAGTAAGCCATATTTTTTACAAATAACAAATAGTGTTTACAATGTACAAATAGTGTATTGGATGGTACCACATGTTTGTATAACACCACTGACCAATTCTTCAAGATCCAGCCACTGTCTAGCCTCCTGATTGCTGCCTTCAGGAGTTCATGGTTGACTACAAAGGCAGGACAGCTGTCAACCTGTGGCAGTACATCAAGAACAAGCCGGACAAATGGGGCTTCAGCTTGTTTGCCAGGGCTACTTAATTTATGAGATGGTGCTATACCAGGGGAAGACTACACTGGAGGCCCATTGTTTCCCCCTGATACCTGAACAAAAAGCCATGGGTGCCACCATCCAGATAGTCTCCATCCCAGTGTATAAACATAAGGTACTAGGCTGTAAAACTGAAACAAATCCCTACCCACAAAAACTACCCACAATAACCTAACCAAGGCAAGCCTCCTGCATTTTAAAAAAATGAAGCACTGGAAACAAGCAGGCAATATTCCCCACCCCCTTCCTCTTATCATATACTAGTGCCTGCAGAAGGGTTTTATACAAAGCCCACTAAAAGAAAAACTGTAACTGCAGAAAAATCAAAAACCAAAAGTAAGCAGCTAAAGAAGGTGGCTGACAAACAGCATCTGGCAGACCAGAGTGAGGCTAGTAACACTGAGAGGCATACAGAGACCCATAAACAAAAGGTGAAGAATCCTCAAAATTGCAATGGAACACAAATCACACATATACAATCAACAGTCAATAAACCATAAGAGTTTGATTAGCAAAAATGAACTTGGAATAATAAACTTAGAGATGATTGAACCACTTCAAAATGAGCAGATACACTGTCAGTCCATCCGGTGAAACAGCCAATTAAGCTAAGGACACTAAGAAAGTCACAATGAGAAAGTACCCATTACAGTTATTCATAGCGTCTGAAGCTTCTGATGTGGAATCAAATGTAGCAAAGAGTGCTTTCAACGCTCATTTACAGCATAGTGGAATAGAGCTGAAAAATATTATATAAAAAAAAAATGAAGAGACTAAGAAAGTTACAATTTGAAAGTTTCCATGGTAATAAAGTTATCCACAGCATTCAAAGCTTCTGATGGGGAATCAAATGTGACATAAACACTTCTGAGGTTGAACTTCAGCATAGTAAATTAAACCAGGAATGACTAGAGGCCAGTTTCTCATACCTTCCTGAAAATGGGAGAAACAGCCTTCTTTTGCTACACAAAGATAGAACTGAAGTCTTGATAGAAGGAAATCCTGGAGCCTGACAGAGTTGCAATGAAACTCCTTTAACACCACTTGATGGTAGGAAAACTTCAAAAGCTTAATATTAAAAGGACAAGGATGAGCAGCATTTGTGTTCTTAATCTATCAGCTTCTTTTTCGGGTATGTGATTTTGCTCATGACAAGTCACTGTTCACTGCCACATTTGAAAGTTTCGATAATCATTTTAGAATTTTCTTCATTAATGTCTATGAGTTTGGTTTGAATCTCCATAAAGACAAACTACAGCAGACTACAGACAAACTACTGCTATTCAATTACAATTTCAGTTGGGCCAGATTTTCAAACCAAGAAATTTAGCTGGGGCAGACATTTTTAGCAGCTGGTAAGTAGCAGATAATGATAAATTTTAAATCAACACAAATGAATGTATTTAAAAACAATTAATGTTTATTCATTGTTTCCATTTTAAATTTGGTCACATCTGTACTGGCCAGTTCGAATCCCATAAACACTGGAAGTGACTCTAATCTGTTAGGCCCTTGAGCAATGCTCTTAACCTGTAATTGCTTTGTTCTGGGTATGACATTAATCTGCATCCAGACCTGTAAGCAGGTCCTCCTACGTACAGGGAAAAGTTGGAGGTTGATGGCAAGATTAATACTTCAGCCACCATAAAAAACCTCACACTGTTCCAACGTGGAGCTGAGGTGTCACCTACTGCACTTAGGTCCCAAACCAGGTGGTTTGTCATGTTGTTGGTGCGGCAATACACTGTAATAAATGCATGCTCCCAACCTCTCTCTGACACAGGCACATCAAAAATGTATATTTTAAAAAAAGCTATAACTGAACAGAATCTGAGGTAGTAGCAATGCTTTTTTTCCACATTTGAAATTAAAAAATAAACATTTTGCTAACATCTGATGCAGGTAAATCTCAAAGTCCATAAAATCAAAAAAGTGAATAGTATTAGTAATAACATCCTCCCCAAATTTAAAGGGGTGGTCACGACAAGCAGGGAATTTTTTTTTCATAGAACTTAAACTATTTCATTCAATTGGTTTTAGTTACTCATATGACAGATTAAATTTGAGTTCCACAACAACGGCTTTCCTGTGGAAATTGATTTTGTTTTCCCCCAGAAAAAGCTCCCTGAGTAAATGTTTAAGAGCAAGGCACCACGTATGGGGTGAAAGTGTATTAGTACATTTATTTTAATGATTTGCCTTTAAACTATCTTTGTACAGAGTCCTTGTGTATCAAGTACTGAATTATTAATTATAATTATTACTATTATTATCATTTTTTAATAAATCTCATCTTCCATGTTTCTTTGTTGATGAGCTCCCGTTGAAGAATTTATAAGTAACAGAACATATAGCACCCACGCCAAAACGACTGAAGTAACAGCTAACGAAGTGCCATTTTTTATACTATTTTAACAAAGTTTACTATTTGCCGTCAATCACAGAGCTGCCCAATAAAATGACAGTAATACATCTTTAACCTTAAAACACAGACTTAATCACATCATTGTGCATGATGAAATAGTGGGCAGGCAACTGCTCGTACGTGGTTACTGACGGACAGGCCACATTTTGCAAGAGGTATGCATTAAATCAAAAGAGAAAACAGTTAAAGTTGGGAAACAGAGCACAAACTGTATTCAGTCAACACCATTGAGTACCATTTGACTCCCGTGAAATATGTGTTTTTATAAAATATTTGCAAAGAAATCAAAGAGAAACAAGTGAAGGAATGCAAATTATTTATCTGATCCATAACCAAAAAGAAACAAGTAAAAGAATACAAATTATTAATCTGATCCATGTCACATTTGTTCAAAGGTGTCATTATGATAATCTACTGTAAAGTAGTGTGCTGTGTAACATATGTTGTGATTAATACTATTAATGGTACCATATAACATTTAAATAAAAACTAAAGGATACATTCTCTGCTGCTTTTTAGAACAAGCACTATGAAAAAATGTCTTACCATATTCTGAATCTTTCTAATAATACATAAGCTGCAAAATGTACCATGACTATTATTTAGAGGTGTCAAAGACTAGAATCTGTTTTCTAGCAGAAACCAGAAAAAAAAACATATTTCCAATATACAACAGAAGAAATTATTTCCATGGCAAGCAAAAAGGATTCATTGTTTACAGATAGTTAACACAAAAAGTATTCTGATTACTCATCTCCCAGCTGGATTCTGTTTTAATAACAACTGTGAGCTAAAACAAAGTAATAAGTGCTTTGAGAGGAATCAGAGAAGTAAACAGACATGACAGAAACAGGGCTGTAAAGCGCACAGATTTAGTGTACAAGGTTAAATCTATGCCACCAATTAATACCTTGAAAATCATTCTTTATAAGACTAGACATGGAAAAAGAGAACTTTCATTTCTATTACAAATAAACACTGTTAACTTTGGGCTGCTCATTAAGAGAATTTTTTGAGGTATAGACTGAGGGTTGTTAAGCATCATTGTTGATTGTTTTCCCACAACTAATGCTCATGTTACTTTGTTACAGAAACAGATGAAAGATCAAGGCATTCTGTAGGTGTACCAGGCAAAATGAAGAAGAAAAGCTCATTATATAAAAGATAGAAAGTTGGGCTATTATGTTAATTTTTCATTTCATTTCTCTTCTTGTAAAACATTGGTTTTAAAAAATGAAAAATATATGTAAATGTGGATGAACTTTTCATAGTCCTGCACGTCTGTGTGTGGTACACTGGTTATGTTGGCTGCCTCAGAGCTTAAGGAGACTGCTTAATAAATAGGCTTGAATCCAGGGCCAGTCATTATGTTATGGAGTATGCAAAATATACGAGTGCTTACATGTGTTTACTCAGTGTTTTCCAATTTCCTTCCACATTCTAAAGAAATGTATGTTTGGTTAATTGGAAAGTGTACTTTGAGTTTGTATGGTGCATGTACTTGTTGGCATCCTTTTCAGAACTGGTTACTGCACTGTACCTAGTTCCATCAGGATAGGCTTCAGCTCCACGGAACATCTAGGACTAAGTGGGCTTTAAAATGGATGAATAGGAATGAAACTGACTGAGCAGTGGTCTTGCCACTGATGCTAACCAATCTCTCTCTCATTCTTTCCAAGGGCATGAAGCGGAAGCGGAAGCAGAAGCAGACAATGGCCGACAGTGAGATGAATCATGTTGCCATTGTCGTAGAAGAACTCCAGGTACTCGACAAACAGATTCAGAAACTCCTGTCCAGACGAAGGTACCTTAGGGATTTGAAGGCTTGGCTGCTGGATAAACCATCCTTGCCATCTGAAATTGACAGAACATCAACCCCTCGTTGTACCGCTCAAATAAGGTTCATCCCCGCGCGTCGTAGGAGCAACGATGACACCAACGAAGATCTCGGCATGTTTCAGCTATGCAGGAGGGGGTTCAAGGCTAGAACACCTCCATCGGCACAGGCTAGCATCTCGACCCAGAACCGGTTCGACCCTCTCCGCGTCCCCAGTTTGCCTTCAACCCCGGGTGATGTAATTGTGGTAGGTGATTCGAATTTTAGAAACCTCAATATTGCATGCCCTAATCGGAAATCTTTTGTTTCTTGTTTTCCTGGTGCTCGTGTCCAAGATGTGATGAGTCGTGCGCCGACAATCTACGAGAAGCACAAGAAGAGGGCAGTTGAATCCGTTGTATTACACGCCAGCGTGAACGACGTAAGGCACCGACAGTCGGAAATTCTCAAGGCTGACTTTGCAACACTAATTAAAGACACAAAGGAGAGGACCCCATCTGCAAAGATCTTCATTTCAGGTCCACTACCTCTTGCCAGATGATCAAATGAATACTACAGTCGTCTGCTAGGATTAAACAACTGGCTGAAAGGCTTCTGCGAGAACCAAGACATCGGGTTCATCGACAACTTGGGACCTCTTTTGGGAAAGGCCACGTTTCTTCAAGCGGAATGGCCTGCATCTGAATAGTTTCGGCGCCTGGGTCCTCTCCGAAAACATTGCTAAGGTAATTCATTTATCTTGACTATCTATTTCTATTCTTAACCCCTTCCGTAATGCTATTGCTGTGCTAGGACATGATAATTGCTTAACATAGTCTTCCATAAAAGTGCACAACATTAATACTCTAGTAACCAATCTCAATGCACGTAGAAAATCTAGGCAATACGGCATAAACACCAATAATTTAATTACAATTACTACTTTAGATAAATAATGTATTAAAACTATAAAAACAGACTATAAATTAAATAAAAAATACACACAGAGCAGCGCTAACAAAAATAACTTAGTTCCTGTTCCAAATATCAATAACGCACATAGTTTTCATCTCTGCCCCTCCGAAACATTAAATATGGCACTATTAAATGTTAGAGCTTTAACTAACAAGACATTTTTTATGAACGATCTTATTAGTGATAGAAAAATTGATTTTATTGCACTAAGTAAAACGTGGCTTGGCTCTGATGGCCCGGCTATTTTAATCGAATCTGCGCCTCCGGATTACAGTTTTACTCGTGCGGATCGCCAAGGAAAAAGAGGCGGTGGCCTAGCAAACATTTACTCAAGCCGGTTAAAGTGTAAACATGTCAGTTTTGGTAAAGTCAAGTCCTTTGAGTATCTCGCCGTTGTTATTCATGGAGATTCTCACATTCTAGTATTATCCGTGTATAGACCTCCTAAATTTAACACGTCTTTCTTTGAGGAATTCTCTGACTTAATGTCAATTTTAATTATGAACTATGACACACTCTTAATAGTCGGCAACTTTAACTTTCATATAGATAATCAGTGCGATCAAAAAGTAAAAGAATTCATGAACCTCCTGGACTCTTTTGATTTGAGACAGCTCGTTAATCAGCCTACACATAAAGCAGGTCATACATTAGACTTAGTAAATACTAAAGGACTAAAAGTTGATGTAAGGCAGGTCATTGATATTGGTCAGACCATTTTCTTCTACTATTTAATGTAGAAATATTGATAGAAAACATTCATGAGAAGCATATTGTTAAAAAACGCTTATTTGATTCATCAGCAGCTTTAAAACTTACAAACATTCTAAGCAATCAGTCCGTTTATAGTGCCAACTATAATAGCGAGGATAATGTAAATAGTAAGGTGGAAAGATTTAATACTAAAGTGAAAGCTGCTGTTGACATAGTTGCACCTGAAAAGACAGTTAAAAAATCTTCTAGCATTGTTATACCATGGAAGACCCAAAGAGTGTCTGATCTAAAGAGAACATGCCGTAGAGCTGAGCGTAAATGGAGGAAAACTAAACTAACTATCCACTATGAAATATTAAAGGTTAAAATAACAGAATACAATAACACAGTCCGTCTTGAGAGGTGTTGCTATTTCTCTAAGATTATAAATAACAATGCTAGTAATCCCAGAGTCTTATTCTCGACGATTGATCATCTGCTAAACCCAGGTAACTCAAAGGAATGTCTCCAAAGTACTTCCAGTAAAACCTGTGAGGCTATTGCTGTATTTTTCAATCAAAAAATGAATGATATTAGAAATAACATAGTATATCTCCCCAGCACTGAGGATCCTCCTAAACCCCAGTACTCCATTACAAACAAATTAAATTCTTACACCAGGATAGATTAACATTATTTACATAAAATAATTTCTCAAATGAAACCCTTCACCTGCGTCCTTGACCCAATACCAACAAGTTTTTTCAAAGAAGTATCGGGCGTGCTAATTGATAATATTCTTGACATAGTAAATTCATCATTTGATACGGGGGTCTTCCCAGACTGTCTTAAGACTGCTGTTGTTAAACCTCTACTTAAGAAAAATAATCTTGACCCCTCTGCTCTTGAAAATTTTAGACCCATCTCTAACCTGCCTTTCTTAAGTAAAATTTTAGAGAAGGCAGTCATTATGCAGCTTAATGACCACCTCAATAAACATGCTATTCTTGATAAATTTCAGTCAGGTTTTAGAACAAATCACAGCACAGAAACTTCACTCGTTAAAGTAGTAAATGACTTGCGGGTAAATGCAGACAGAGGCCATTTATCTGTTCTCATCCTCCTAGATCAGAGTGCCGCATTTGACACCATTGATCATAATATTCTTAGAAATCGCCTTAGTCAATTGGTAGGCCTCTCTGGCAGTGTCTTATATTGGTTTGAATCCTACCTGGCAGGTAGAAAATTCTTTGTTAGTTGTGGTAATTATAACTCAAAGACACATGATATCCTATATGGTGTTCCACAAGGCTCTATCCTGAGTCTGCTGCTCTTCTCAATCTACATGCTTCCGTTAGGTCAGATTATCTCAGGGCACAACGTGAGCTACCACAGCTATGCTGATGATACACAGCTGTACCTATCAATAGCATCTGATGATCCTGATTCTCTTGATTCACTAACACAATGTCTTACTTGTATTTCTGAATTGATGAATAGTAATTTACTAAAGCTAAATAAAGAGAAAACTGAATTTTTAATGATTGCTAATAATGGATACAATGAGGCTATTAGAAACAAACTGGATGCATTAGGTTTAAAAGTCAAGATGGAGGTAAAGAGCTTAGGGGTAACTGTTGACTGTAATCTGAATTTTAAATCGCATATTCATCAGACCACTAGGACAGCATTTATTCACTTAAGAAACATAGCAAAAGTTAGACCTCTTATATCATTGAAAGGTGCTGAGAAATTAGTTCACGCATTTGTTTTCAGTCGACTAGATTACTGTAACGCACTCCTCTCAGGACTACCCAAAAAAGACATAAATCATTTGCAACTAGTGCAGAATGCAGCTGCTAGAATCCTAACTAGGAAAAGAAAATCCAAGCACATTTCTTCAGTTTTGATGTCACTACACTGGTTACCTGTGTCATTCAAGATTGACTTTAAAATTCTGCTTATGGTTTATAAAGCCTTAAATAATTTTGCCCCATCTTATATATCGGAATATCAGACATCTTATATTCCAAATCGTAACCTTAGATCCTCAAATAAGTGTCTCCTTAGAATTCCAAGAGCAAAACTTAAAAGAAGTGGTGAGGTGGCCTTCTGCTGTTATGCACCTAAAATCTGGAATAGCCTGCCAGTAGGAAATTGCCAGGCTAATACAGTGGTGTACTTTAAAAAACTGCTGAAAACACATTATTTTAACATGGCTTTCTCATAACTTCACTTTAATTTAATCCTGATAGTTTGTATATCCAATTCATGATAATAACTATTCATGGTGGCTCTAAAATCCGTACTAACCCCTACTCTCTCTTCTGTTTCTTTTTCTGGTTTCTTTGTGGTGGTAGCTTGCCACCATCTACTCAAAGCACCATGATGTTCCAACATTGATGGATTAAAAGCCAGAAGTGTGCATGACCATCATCATCAAGTCCTTCAGTGAGAACTTTAAATACAAAGAGGACTATTTCATTTATGTTAGGTAGACTGCCCAGAGGGGTCTGGGCGGTCTCGTGGTCTGGAACCCCTGCAGATTTTATTTTTTTTCTTCAGCCATCTGGAGTTTTTTTACTTTGTCTTTTATTTTTCTTTTCTTCATTATGTAAAGCACTTCGGGCTACTTTTTTGTATGAAAATGTGCTATACAAATAAATGTTGTTGTTGTAATATGGCATGTACATATGTGTGCTATTGCTGGGCAGATGCTGTTGTTAGAACAATCTAAGGACTGCCTAGAACTGCAATAGTGGATTAAGCTGGTTAAATGAATGAATGAAAAAAGAAAAAGAAGATGCAACATCAACAAGCTTCTGTTCCAAGACCGCTGCTTACCTCAGGAAAGCAAACTCAGTGTCAGCTGCCACTTCAATGTAATAGGAACCACAGCATAGAGAGAAGTGTGGTGTACATTGCAACAGGTACACATGTCGTAAATGTAGGAAGGACGGTCCTTAGGTGTGTTGGAACTGTTAACATTTGAAATTGAATGATTGTATATAGCACGGAACTGATCTCTCTGTACTATTCTTTCCTCTGCACATCCTGGAGTACAAAAGAAACACCACCATGAACCAAAATGTGGAGATTGGGCAAGATCGGAAAAAAAACAAAACCCAGTCACTGATTACAACTGCTAGAAGGTATGCAAATGAATATGAATAATGTTGCATCAGTGCCACAATGTTTTCCGAAATGTACTATACAGGTCATAAAATAAATTATCCCAAATATCATATAAACTTATGTCTCTGTTATTTTGTCAGTGCGGCTTTGACAATCATGGACCATAAGGTGCACACTAATTCAGCGTGAGCAGGAACACTCAATAAAAATGAATTAAAAAAATTCAAGTGACAATGAGATACCAAGAAGGTATGATTCACAAGCGTTTGTGTGACACCGTTTATCCCTCCAGATCAGAGAATTTCCAGTTCCATGGTCTCAAAACACCACTCAAATCCACAGGTATTCCCATTTTCAAATAAAAACTAACAGTGTCAGATCTGGGGTGTGTGACGATGCGGGTTCTGCTCCATGCCCCCATCTTCTGTTCGGGAGCCCTTGAACCCTACACCGTCAGTAATGTTACCGATGAGCTAGACAGTGAGGCAATAACAATGGAGCAAGGGGATGGTATATAAAAGCGCAAAGTGCATTTATTAAAATAAATCAAAACAAAGTTCACAAAGTGCAGTGCTTTTCAAAATTCCAATAAATAAATAATCCATTAAAAGCAAGTGAAAAGTGGAGGTTGAAAACAATAGAAAAATCTTCTAAACACCTTGAGGTAAAATATCACAGGAAGCAATCCTTTAAAACAGTTACACAAAAAGCCCGGTGTCTTCTGTTACCATGGCAACTCCCCTGCTACTCCCATCTGGGCTGCTCAACAGGAGAGTCGCCTACCTGCAGGAACAGCTGCCATTCACTCTGGTCCGGTAACCCTCCAATCCTTGGCTACGTCGGGCTCCAAACCGAACCGAGACTTGGGTTATTTCCCCAGCAGCCAAAGTGCTCATGCTGGGGCTAAGACAGCCCAAAGTCTCCTCGATTCCCGCTCCTATAGACAGTCAGTCGAGTCCTCTACTGGTCACTCCAGCTACTTAATCGCTCAGCTGGAGCGACCGCTTTCTTCAGCCCCACTGAGTGTCGGCCAAACACTCCCATCATGGGCTCTCCTCCCAGCTGCCTGCTTTCTCCAACTCGAGCCTACTCTTGCTTGCTTGCTCTCCCGCACCGGCGCTCTCTCTCTCTTTTGCTTGCTTCCTGCTTTCTTCAGCAACCTCCCATTCTCTCTTTCCTTTACCTTTTATCTCCTTTCCTCTTTCTTTTACCTTTTTCTAGCCGACTTGTGCTTTTATATATGCTGAGAGGACATAATAGCTGCAGCACATTAGCAGCCCCAGGAACAATCACAGATGTGGGCAGTCTCTCACCTGTGCACTTAGGTGAAAAATGCCCACACCGCAGATCATCCTGAGATGCTACAGCCACAACCACCATGCCCCCTCGCTAAGCCGCGAATGCAGTGATTATTTATTTAAAAACTGGCCTTTGCTGAGAGAGCTGTGGACCCGCTATACCACAGGGTGGTGGTGATGGTGGGTTGTATCGTGATTGTGACTGAGAAAATAAAAGTGAAAAAAAAAAAAAAAGCTAACTTTTACAAGAACTATATATATATACCAGCTGTTACAGACACAAATTAAATGTATGTTTTTATTGTATAATATTAACAGTAACAGCAGCTCATTACTCAAAATGGTTAATTTGCGAGGCAGCCAGGATCGAACCAGCAACCTCTTGACTACAAGGCAGCAGTTCTTACCACTGCACCATGGAAGCTGTCATATTATACATGTACCTTTTGTGAAAGTGTTTATTTGATATTTGGATTTCAGCCTTCACACATTATATAGTTCATATCTACATTTTGTCATTTATTACTAAAACATGCAAAATGTTTCTGTTTTAACGATGTGTTTAAATAGTTTGTTGTAGACACAGAACACACATGAAATGTATGTATTCCAAATGACGATGTATTATTTACCCTATACAGCTCCAGGTACTTCACTCCAAGATAAACACTGAGCACTGAGAACCTTCTTTGCGAATTGAGCTGTGGCGATGGGTAGGGGGATGGGATACCAGGCTGCTTTCTGTTTGTGCTGATCAACACATTTAGAAGACAAAAGATGCTGACAGACAGGTGCGAAGGGATTTAAGGTGGGCTGGGATTACGATTTTTTTCGTAGGCTTTGGTAATTCTGGTGTTAAATACTTGGGATCAACAGTACAGAGTAGTGGGGATTGTTGGAGAAAGGTGAAAAAGAGAGTGCAGGCAAGGTGGAATGGGTGGAGAAGAGTGTCAGGAGTAGTTTGTGACCGACGGTTATCAAATAGAGTGAAAGGGTAGGCCTACAGCACCGTAGTGAGACCAGCTATGTTATATGGGTTGGAGATAGTGGCATTGACCAGAAAGCAGGATATAGAGTTGGAGGTGGCACAGTTATAGATGCTAAGATTTGCATTGGGTGTGACGAGGATGGACAGGATTAGAAATGAGTACATTAAAGGGTCGGCTCAGGTTGGACGGTTGGGAGACAAAGTCAGGGAGGCGAGATTGCGTTGGTTTGGACATGTGTAAAGATGCTGGGTATATTTTGAAAAGGATGCTAAGAATAGAGCTACCGGAAAAGAGGAAGGCCTAAGAGAAGGTATAGGAAGATATGGAGCAAGATGATCTGCTGTGGCAACCCCTAACGGGAGCAGCTGAAAGAAGAAAAAAAAGAAAAAGAACAACGGCATAGTGTATTACCAGTTGTTTTCTTGGTTACTGTGGTCTCAACTGCCTTCAGGTCATTAACAAGCTCCACCCATGTAGTTTTGGGCTGATCCCTCACCTTTGTCACCCCATGAGCCAAGATCTTGAGTGGAGCTCCAGACCGAGGGCTATTGATGGTCATTTTATATTTCTTCAGTTTTCTGAATAATCGCACCAACAGTTGTCACCTTCTCACCAAGCTTCTTGCTGATAGTCTTGTAGCCTACTCTAGCTTGTGTAGGTCTACAATCTCGTCCCTGACATCATTTGACAGCTCATTGGTCTTGCCCATGGTGGTGGAGAGGTTGGAATGGAAGAAATTGATTTTGTGGACAGGTGTGGTTTATACACATAGCAAGTTGAGATTGGGAGTATCTGTAATTGCTTGGTTGATTTGATACACAGCCAATCTGTGGGAGCCAAAATTCTGGCTGGGTTGTAGGTGATCAAATACTTATTTCACTCAATGACATGCAAATCAATTTATAACTTTATGCAACATGTTTTTTTCTGGATTTTTTTGTTGATATTCTGTCTCTCTGCATTAAAATCAAACTACCATAAAATTAGAGACTTTTCATTTCTTTGTAAGTGAGCAAACTTACAAATTCAGCAGGGGATCAAATAGTTATTTCCCCCACTGTACTGTAAACACATTTTCAATGTTTAAACCACAGAATCAAAGTAGGTTAATATTTACTATCTTATAAATATCTAATATCCTTTAGACAGCCAGCAACAATAACCTGTAACACAGTTAATCAGGAAATTTGTCTTTCCATTTATCACTCCAATCCCAACAATGGGTGCCCATTGAGCCTCCATCTACTGGCTTTTATGTGTTTCTTTGCCTCAGATATAAAAGAAAACCACCCAGTGTACAAACATTTTCCCCTTCCTACACCACAATGTTCATCTCTGACATATGGGAAGCAAAAAGAGGTATATATATAATAAGGCACACTGATGACCCAAAGAGATTCTTTCAGTAATTTACTAGTAAAGAACAGTCAAGGAGGAGGTGAAGTGTATCAGAAACAGTAAAGGGGAATTCAAATTTACACACAACAAAACAGAAGATGTTCTAAACTTGCATTTTTCTGACTTCTTTATGTGTGAAGAAATGGATAACCTCCCAGCAGTAATAGGATCTACTAAGGAGGCACCGAGTGATTTAGAAATTGTAACGGAAGAAATATTGCTCAGATTAAATAGGCTGAAATTAAACAAATCACTAGGACAAGATATGTATCCTCAAGTGCTTAAGGAGGTTATTGAGTACATATATAAACCCTTTGCACATATTTTTAGGAAGTCACTGCACACTGGAGAAATTTTGAAGGACTGAAAAAAACCAAACATTCTCCCATTATATAAAAATTGTGATCAGGCAGATCCAAGCACTTTTAGGTCAGTAAGCATAATGTGCATCACAGGTAAATTAATGGAAGGAATTATTAGAAAAACACTGAGCAACGCATGGCTAGGAAGCAGTGGGTAATGCTGCAAGGAACCTTAGCTGAAATCACCTACCTGGAAGTGGGTTTCTCTCTGTAGATTTCCAAGATTTCTTCCTTTTTTTTTCTAAAAGTTATTTTTGGGGTAATTTTTTCTTGTCTTCTTAAGGAGAGAAGACTGAGGTGCTGTCAACAAACACTCGAGGTATTCCTTGTGTGATTTTGGGCTATACAAGAAATAAATTGTTGTTGTTGAAATTGGTTATGTTAAGAGTGATGTCCCTCAGGGGAAAGTGATAAAGCCACTGCTATTTGTAATATATAAACATGATTTGGATAGGAATATAAATAAAAAGTTGGCAGATAATCTAGAATCTGTTGAACCATTACAGAGGACTTTGACATCAAACAGGCTTGGGGAGATTTATGGAAGATGTAAATTTTATGTATGTAAATGTAAATTATTAGATGTAGGAAGCAAAACTGTTAGGATTGAATACACTATGGATGGTTGAAAAACTGAAAGTACACCATATGAAAGGGATTTAGGATTTGTAATGTACTTGTCACTGTCAACTTCCAAATTATGTTTAGAAGCCATTAAGAAGGCTAACAGAATGTTAAGTTATATGACAAAATGTGTACAGTACAAGTTAAATGTGGTTATGCTCAATAATAACAAACTGGTTAGATCTCATCTGGAGTACTGTGTACAGTTTTAGTCTACACGCTAGAAAAAAGACATAGAAGTGCTATAAAATATCCAGAGAAAAGTGACTTGGCTGATTCCAGGGCTATAGGGCATTAATTATGAGGAAAGATTAAAACAGTTAAGCCTTTTCAGTTTAAGCAAAAGAAGATTAAGAGGGGACATGATTGAAGTGTGGAATTAGTACAGTGGATTGAGACTGTGATTTTAAAATGAGTTCATCAAGATCATGGGGACACAGGTGGAAATTTTGCACAACCATTTGGACCTTTATCTTTACACAGAGAACCATAGACACTTGGAGTAAGCTACCAAGTAGTGTGACAGACAGTAAGATTATAGGGACTTTCAAAACTTTGTTGGGTTGAAGGCATGTTCCAGATTGTTCTAATATTCCAATGTTCCAATATAAATGATCTTTCAAGATATATTTTTCTGGCTGAGGAAACAATTTATTAAGTTAGCACTCCAAATGCAAAGTATTTCTCACTGTTTATATAGAGTAATGAAACAGAATGTGTATCCCCTTATCCAGGAGTTTTGTTTCTATTAACATAGTGACTTTTGCAGCATGTAATGATAAAATGTTATGAATGTTTTAAATACATTTTGATGGTTTAAGTCCAATTATTTATTTTGCTAGTTATTTTTTTCTGAACATCAAACTTTGCACACACATTGTTCATTAAAACAGTGGGCTAAATGAGATACAATTCACGTATAAAAAGAAGGTTTGACTTATCTCTAAAACTGGATGACACAATTACTCCTAAATATCTCCACATAAGTACTCCTGCTATAAATATTCTGAAACTGAAAAGTGCAGTGAAAAGCTTATTGAATGAAAAGTTATGCAAATGATGTTAAACAAAGTACAAGAGAAGTGTCCTATCAGTGTGTGGAAATTTTTATAATAACCTTTAAATGATATAATTTATCTTTCCCTTAATTTTTCAGAATTTAACATGATACACTAATTTAGTCTGTAATTGAAAGGATGATTTGATTTGTAGAATTTTGAATAGGGGTTGCAATAGTATTTTTTGCAGTGAAATGCCACTTGGTCATGTTATTTTTATAATGTTAATAGGTTATTTTTATTATTACTCTCAAAAAATTTCAATTACAGTTTTGATTTTACAGATAAATCTGTTCTCATGCTTGAAAGGACAGATCAGTAGTATACAGTAACAACGATGAAGAAACCTCAGGCATCAGAATGCATAAAGACTGATACATAATGCAATAGTTTAAGGAAGGGCTGCAGCAAGTTACAGCATGGAAGGTATATGATGTTAGTACTGTATCTACTGCCTATTTAATTCAAAATTTTTGTAGATTTTATTTTGTTTGAGAATATATATATATATATAAGAGTGTGTGTATGTATCATGGTGTTTGAATTCTATTATTATTGTATTATACCAGAAAAAATGTACAGTGTGCTAAGCCATTCCATTTGCAGGTATATTAAACTAGGGGGCCCCGCCCCCTGCTCGCTTCGCTCGCCAACCCCTGGCGTTGGGACATGAGAAAGAGTCAGATGTATGAATTAGATATAGAATAGTGTGCAGCTTTGGATGATGCCCATAGAAATAACAAATAGAGTGTTTGTCATATATTAATGTTTTATTGGAATATTTCTTTGTATACAACATTAGTAGTAAAGATGGTGTCTTGTCCTTGAATGAGTCTTCCTTGGCATGGATTATTTATAATTTTAACTTTAACGTCAGATGAACGGCGAACACGTGAGAAGGCAACCTAAAGTTGTCCATGTTCAAAAACGGGTTCAGAGAGGTAGATGCCAACCTTGTCCATGGTTTGTCCTTGTGATTTGTTGATGGTCATGGCAAATGCAGGTTTAATGGGGAACTGTCGGCGTTTCAATGTAAAAGGTAATTCTAGCTCAGAACTTGTAAGGTCAATTCTAGGAATGAGAACAGTATTGTTAGCATGTGATCCTGTAAGAACTGTCGCTTGAATAACATTGCGTGTCATGGTGTTGACGACTAACCGTGTGCCATTGCATAAACCCTGTTTTGTGTTAAGGTTTCTTAATAGCATGATTATTGTTCCGTTTTTAAGGGCAAGGTCGTGTTGTGGTAATCCGGCAGGGTTAATAGTGTTCAAATATTCTAAGGGGAAATTTATATGTTCATTGTCGTCATCAGAGTCAACTTTGTCTGAGCTTAGAAAGATCTGTGTCTCTCCAGGAAGTAATGAAATGACTTGGTTATTAATGTGATTAACATTAATATTTTTTGGACATAATATAGTGCATTGTGTTAACAGGGGTATTTGGTCTAATGTGATTGCTGTTCCAAATATCTCTTTTACTAAGTCGTCTGAGATAAAGGATTGTGGAATGGAAATAATATCTGGGTGAAGTCCATCTGTATTTGTGAGTGTACCATTTCCCAGTTGTATTAGCCAACTGTTATATTCTGGATCTGGACATCGCATGTTTTGTACCAACTGTATTGTTTTAAAGCAATGCCAATTGTCTGCGTATTTTAAGGTGGACTGAACAATAGCTGAGCGCATGGCATGTGGAACAATAGCTAAGCATTGTCTAAAATCTCCTCCTAATAAAAGAACTTTTCCTCCAAAGGGAATATTATTATTCATCAACGTTTGTAGAAGTTTATCAATGGTGTTGAGTAAGTGACTGGATGCCATTGTACATTCATCAATAATTATCAGTTTTGCAAGACGGATGTCTCGGGCATTGCTACTGTGAATGTTCATAGTGGATACTGATGTCTCTGTGATTGGGACCGGTATTTTGAATTTTGAGTGACATGTACGACCATTTATTAACAGATTTGCTGCCACTCCGGAGGATCGCAGTCACTGTTAATATGTTTCCTTTTCTGCAGTTGAACGGTTAATAGTGCTTTATTGTAAGGAGATCCACCTATGCTGACACCTATGCTGTCTAGTGTGAAGGTGTTGACGTTCACTTTTTTTTTGGTCTTCCATGGGCTTGTTGAATCCCCCTCTTGGTGTGTGTCCCGTCCCGTCCCGTGCCTGTAGGGTGGGGGGGGGGTATGGTCATGCCTTGCTATTGTGCGCTCGTCTGTTCTTTTTTTTTTGGTGTGTTTAGTTTCGTGTGCAATGTGTTTCGTGCTTTCCCCTCGTTTGAGTACTCTTTTATGTGCCTTTTCCTTATTTTGGTGCTTGTTGAGCCTCATTTTTGTGACTTCTTTCTGTATGTGCTCACTCCTGTTTTCTGTGCTCTTGTCGGACTCTTTTTGCGCCTGCGTCTCTCGCGGCCCCTCATCCGCCTCTTTCCCCCTCTTTGTGTGTGTCCCGTCCCTTGCTTGTAGGGTCTGTGGGGTGGTTTTGTGTTCTTTTTTTTGGTCTTCCATGGGCTTGTTGAATCCCCCTCTTGGTGTGTGTCCCGTCCCGTGCCTGTAGGGTGGCGGGGGTATGGTCGTGCCTTGCTATTGTGCGCTCGTCTGTTCTTTTTTTTTTGGTGTGTTTAGTTTCGTGTGCAATGTGTTTCGTGCTTTCCCCTCGTTTGAGTACTCTTTAATGTTTTTTTTCCTTATTTTGGTGCTTGTTGGGCCTCATTTTTGTGACTCCTTTCTGTATGTGCTCACTCCTGTTTTCTGTGCTCTTGTCGGACTCTTTTTGCGCCTGCGTCTCTCGCGGACCCTCATCCGCCTCTCTCGCCCTCTTTTGTCCGCCTTTCTCGGGTCCTCAGCCGACTCTCGCGGACTGTTTGTTGCGCCGGCGCAGTACGTCTTTTTGCAGCTACGACCCATGGCCGGATGTGCCTGCGTCCATCATCCGGTTTAGCATTCTCGGTTAGTAATATGGATTTTGTAAAAATTACTTGAACTTGAAATAGCTGCAAATGTCCCACTACTGCTGTAGTTATTAGATTTAAAGTCATGCAATCAATTGGCTTGTAGTAAATTCCAGACAAGAAAGGGCAATGCCATGACCTTTTGTTAAGTAATATATAAAAGCTGATTTCTTAAGTAAAAAAGTAACATAATGACTTTGAATAAATTTGAAGTCTGAATCATGAAAAATACAATTTTTGGTTGCTACACCTTTCACTGGGAAATTCACTTAAATAAACATTATGTAAAATAAAAATTGAAAGGAAATAAAATATTCTATAAAACATTTTCTATATAATTTATTTTAGCATCATGTTATCTTAAAATGTAATAACGATAACTTAATTTTGCTTTATTAAAACTGTATTGCCCAGATCAAACATGATTTTAGCCTCATAGTTAATAACTATTTTCTGAGTAGTTTTCTGAGTAAAATTCAGTTTTGACTATATATTTTGTCAGAAGGCAAAACAGGAGTTATTAAATCATTAAGATTTAGTGTTTGTTACATAGTAAGTTTCTCAATGTGTTGGCAAATTGTAAATTGATATTCATTTCTAAAAGGAAAGTAATGAACAAATTGAGATAACCCTCCTGATTTATGGAATGATTGTTACAACCCAAATGGCATAAAAAAATAAACATTTCAGTGGTGTACAAAATATTTTCTGTTAAAACTATTGACAGTGACTGTGAAAGGATATTAAAAAAAGCAGCAATAGCACCATCACAACCATGTTGAGAAGATATCAGGGTGGGTTGGGGGGTTACTTTAATATATGGTCTTGGGGGGTGGCAGCTGTTAAGATGTTGTATTCCCCCATTGGTCTGAAGTATGGCTGTTTGGAATTGGCTTGGATCAGAAGCTTTTAAGTACCATAATGTCCTATTGGCTCTAGGGGTTGGACAGAGAATCTATAAATCTGCTTGCTCAACCACATTCTCTCTTTTACTAACCAACATATGATGAGGAAGTATCTGTCTTACCAAACTGATGAATACCGTCACACCATGAACTGAAAGGACAACACAATGGAGATCACAGCTTGGTAGCCATTTTGGAACAGGCATACGGCCTGTTCTGAAGAAAGCTGAGCAAAAATGATGCCTTAACTAGAGACATTTTAAATAACTGCAAGTCTGTGTGCAACCTGAAACTACACATCAGCATTTAATAAGGTTGTATGGTTGCCAATATTCAAATGTACTTTGCATATTGTTACTATTTATGATTATTATCAATAACACATTATTTTATGTGTAACTTAACTCCTGCTTGTCATTTTACTACATCTTAGGTTATAGATATAGAAGGGAAGGTGGGGATAAGTTATATACTATAATACCTTATAAACAGTAGTAAGTCTGTGAGATTAGGCATTCTGACAAAGGCTACATATTAATAATACAATAGGGGAAAGTAGAGCAATATATATTACTCTACCAAGACAAAACAATTGGCGTAGTCCGGCAGGATTTTTGGGTAACCATGTTTTGCACCCTTTAAGCAAATACTGTTGATGTACTGTATATGTGTGTTTATGTATGTGAATTTTAGGGCACCCAGTTTACAAATGCGGTGGAAGTGAACATTGTTTGGTTGCTGAATGGAATATAACCAACAAAGTGTAGAGACTTCATGTGTGTCACGAGGACACCTGCATGTTTGTTAGTGCTGGTGGTAGTGAGTCCCTAATTAAAGTGCTAGAGAGTGGTGGAACAAGCATGCGTCATTCATAAGGCATTTAAGTGGTTAAAGTGCTAGGGAGTGATGGGACATGCATGCATCATTCATAAGGCACTTATTCATTTAGGATCTTTGTGTATGTATGTGTATGTTTGCTTACAGGGGCAAAAGTAGGCCAACCCATAACGAAGGTGGCAAATTGTATTAGAGTAAAATTGTAGACTCAGAAATGCCTACATTTATATTAAAATCAGCCATCTCCCAGGGGAGTGGCAGAAGCAAGCAGGCTAAAGCTAAGAAATGCAAACCTGTAGTGCAGGTAGAGAAAGCAGAAACTGAGCTGAGCATGCCACAAAATGGAAGGGGACTGGAAGGATTAAAATCAGGAAAAAAGAAATCTGGCATAAAGAAGACAGCTGCTGTTATAAGAGGTTTACTATCTTGTATTATTGGCAATAAGGAAGATCAGTGTGAGAAAGAAAATAGCAAAGTGACTGAAAGTGAAAGTTGTGGAATGTTGTGTGAGAGTTTTGAAAGATGTAACAGTTGGTGTGAAAATTGTGAAGTGCTAGCATGTAGAACACCCACTGCTGAAGTGGAAAGCACAGAAAGCAGGGGAAACAAGGAGAGAAAAGCACCCATAGTGAAAGTTAGGGCAGTAGTAACCGGATCGGACTGCAACCCTAAAACATGGGTGGGTGACGTACATGAGACAGATGAGTGGTCAGATAAAGAGTGGGAATGTAAATGTGAGGAAAAGGAGAGAGATGAAAGGAAGGGAAAATAGCAAGGGTGTTTTCTTCCATTATTATTCTCCACTGCACCACAATCTACAGATAACTCTGAGTTCTGTACATTATTTAAAGAACATGCTACACTGATAGATATTTCACCACTGTTAGGAAAGGTAACCAGCGCTGCACTGAAATTTGATTTAGGACAAAGAAATCAGATAGAAGGCAGAGAAGCTGGTGAGTGTGAATGGCAATTGTTGACTGAAGGGCATGAAATGGATAATGGCATAAGGATACTGAGTGAAGAAAGTGTGGAATTTAAACAAGGAACAATGGAAATGAAAGGAATTTGAGTATTTGTGTGTGAAAGGTCTAAAAGTGCTAATGCAAGGATGGCTGAGTTGGCAAGAAAGTGCACCAGTTTAGGAGTTGGTTTGAATGAACCAGGACACGCTAAAGAACAAAGGATGAGGGATGGTGCAGCAGGAAGGTTTCCAAGCTCAGCCAGCAAGCCAGGGATGCACAGGGGTGTGAAAGTCCTAACAGCTGTACTGGGGCCAGCAGTAATTAAAAAGCACACACACTTAGGTTCAGTAATTCGAAACCTGACTGACCAGTTGTTTAAAAAGACAGCCTGTGAAACTCCATGTAATAAAATGGAGAAAAGTGAGCTGGTCTTGGGTGAAGAACACAGGTCAGTTTTAGGAGAGATGCTGGATCTGGCACTTGGATTTTGGAGAGGGTTTAGCCCACACTTTCAGGTAGCAGTTACCATAAAATAAAAAAGGACACACAGGCAAATTAAAAAAAATAGAAGGGTAGCGCAGGAAGACAGGAAAGGGAAAATAGTTATTTCTGTTACCATTTTCTGGCCTTTTGCAATAGTGCAACTTCTATTGTAAGGTTTTATGGACTTTGGGTTGGTGCAAGTAATAAACAGTGAAGGCAATTAGCAGAGTAAAATCCATGCAGGAGATTGGGTTACCACTAGCACAATGGAGCGAACTGGCACTAGTGGCCAAGCTGTTCCAATGAATGCTTGGAAGCAAAGTTTGAGTGTTGGCACCAGGTTGACAACCAAGAAGTTGAGATGGACTGAAACTGCTTTGTCACCTTCCATTTTGCAGACCTGCCTACATAGCGGAATGAAAAAAAGAAAGAGGAAAAGACAACAAGCAAAGACTAAAGACAAAGACATGAAGAAGAACTGAAGAGACAGCAAGAAAAAGACACCGCCTGGGGTTTAAGTGAGTAACAAGTCCACAAGTCACATAACAATAGGACTAGTCAGAATAGCTACTGTATAGTTTAAAAGGAAAGGTTTGTTCATTACTGCAGTAAATTTGTATTCCAAGGGGTGGAAACTGAACAAACCATTTAGGAATGCCAAAATAAGGGGATTAATTTTAAGTTCATACAGTATACATTCTGGGTATTAATTAATTAAGTGGGATAATTAATATAATTACTACTATTATTAAAGAGTGGTATACTGAGCAAATTAGTGAACTTTTCAGGAAAGCAGGTGCACCTGGTACATTTGCAAGTCATATGGGTTCCGATGTTTAGGTATAGTCTAATTGGAAAATTACGGAAGCCCTGCTGAGGTTGTCAGCTGTGGTACAAGCAGAGGACCAGTGGGCCAATTCTGAACCGAGGTGTTTAGCACAGCGAGTATGCATATGGTGAGCAAACAACTCTAGGGGTGGCCTACAGGGGGAATGATGAGAGTTGCATAGCTGTGATGTCTCATGGTGGTGATGCCAGCCTAAACTGGTAAAGGCTGATGGCAGTCAAAGGTTACACCATGGGTAGAAAAGCACAAGAGGCAACTAAGTCAACCCCAAATGCGTGAAGAGGGGCCACAAATGTTGGTTTGTGGACAGTTTATGCAGTGGTACATGTGCTCTCACTTGGGCAGAAGTGGTTGTACGGGCACCTGTAGTATGTTACCTTTCAAATTTTGATGTTAATTGTACAGCTGCATATGCTTAAATGAATAGTTTGGAACAGGGGTCTAATTAGCAGTTAGACACAAAACCAGTAAAGAACAAAGGTCAGTTATAGGAATTCATAATAGACTTAAATTTCAGTGGGCTAGTTTAGTGGAAGGTGTGGACTTGTCTCATTTTGAATCACCAGATCTGATGACATATGAAGACTGCAGAAAGCTAAACAAACAGTTGAAGCAAGCTGGAGCAGATACAAGTCATCAGAAACAGATCCAAGTTCTTCAGATTGTCTTTGAAATAAAGAAGATATGTAATGGACAAATGGTCACGGACAACTTTTAACGCTGAAGAGAGCAAATACTGAAAACCAAAGCACAAGTTATGCAACAGACTCTTTAAACAATTAAGACTGTTTATAAAGACATTCTACAAAACATTCATTGGGGTGGAGTGTTGTGATGTGAGATTTTGCATATAACTTGATAAATATTTTGTACGTCTTTATTTGTAATTTAGGCAAAGCAATGTAATTTAGTGTTACTTTGATGAGAGGCATTCGTGTTTGCCCCCCTTTTCTTTGAATTTATACGGCAGAGTTGGGGGGGGGTGTGCTTTAAACCAGTTTGTCGAGTGTTTCTCTGCTAAAGTCTTTCAACCCCCCGCAAGGAAGCCAGGTTACTTTAACATATGGTCTTGGGGGTGGCAGGTTTTAAGATGTTGTATGTTGTATGATTCGTCTAAAGCAGTGCTCCGCAACCGGTGTGCCGCGGCACACTGGTGTGCCTTGAGCCGATACAGGTGTGACGTGGTCAAATAAGACAATTTTCTAACTAAATAATATTTCAACGGTCCTCCTTAGAAACACAATAACGAGAATACGTGCAATGAAATATTCGCGTAAATAGCCTTTTAAAGGTTTCATAATTTTAAGTGTCATTTCTCTGAAATAATAAATCCCATCGCCTGGCGCCTGTCGCCTACGACGTAGGCCCTACGTAGTCGCCAGACAACTCCGTAGTATGCTTTGATAGGCAGAGTGCTCCGTGCCCTCAGCTAGATTCAATTCAAGCCGACGTATTAGTCGTGCTACGTCGCATTCACTCGTCTTGCGACAGTAGTTATCATTCATTACTATTAGTTGTGTTGCTGAATTGTGTATGGTTAACGTTCTTCGTGTGATTCATATTTAGCTTTATACCCCTTTAAATATGGATAAATTTTTACGTGGAAAAGATTCGTCTTCACGTACAGATGATGAAGAACCCAGCACAAGTGTTGCAAAAAAAAAAAAACAAAGAAGATTGCGAAAAGGAAGTACAACGAGGACTACATTCGATATGGATTCTCGTGATGTGGTGACGAAACGGCTCCAAAGCCACAATGCATCATTTGCGGCGATCAGCTATCAAACGAGGCAATGGCACCCAGTAAACTAAATCGCCATCTAAATTCAAACCATCCCAGTTACGCCAAAAAAGACAAACAACTCTTGTGTTAATTAAAAATGATAAGCGGTCATGCTTAAAAGATCTTGACCAAGAACTTCGGGTTGCGCTGTCAAATATTGAGCCGAATATAAAACTTTTGTGTTCATTGAAACAAGCGCAGGTATCACATTAATCAGTCATTATGTTATAATAATTATTAAGATTGCATAAAAGTTAATATAGTATAGTTTTTATGTATGTATACTTATAATAAATGTATACTTATAATAAAAAATGAAAATTTATTGTAAAATTTGTGTATTAAATTCATATCTATATATCAGTGGCGTAGCTGGAGATCATGTTGCCCGGGGCGGTGAAAAATTTGACGCCCCAAAGCTGAAAGAAATTTTTTTTTTTGCGCCTCCTTAAGGAACAAAAAAAAAAGAAAGTACCGTAGTTTGGACGCCCCTAAATTGCTGACGCTTGGAGCTGACCCCCCCCCAGCTATAGCGACGCCACAGCTATATATTTTAGCTTTTGACGTGCCGCGGAATTCTAGGAAGAACTTTGGTGTGTCGTAGGTGAGAAAAGGTTGCGGAGCACTGGTCTAAAGTATGGCTGTTTGGAATTGGCTTGGATCAGAAGCTTTTAAGTACCATGATGTCCTATTGGCTCTAGGGGTTGGACAGAGAATCTATAAATCTGCTTGCTCAACCACATTCTCTCTCTTACTAACCACCATATGATGAGGAAGTATCTCTCTTACCAAACTGATGAAGACCGTCACACCATGAACTGAAAGGACAACACAATGGAGACCACAGCTTGGTAGCCATTTTGGAACAGGCATACGGCCTGTTCTGAAGAAAGCTGAGCAACAATGATGCCTTAACTAGAGACATTTTAAATAACTACAAGCTTGTGTGCCGCCTGAAACAACACATCACCATTTAATCAGGTTGTATGGTTGCCAATATTCAAATGTACTTTGCATATTGTTATTATTTATGATTATTATCAATAATACACAATAAAACATTATTTTATGTGTAACTTAACTCCTGCTTGTCATTTTACTACATCTTAGGTTATAGATATAGAAGGGAAGGTGGGGATAAGTTATATACTATAATACCTTATAAACAGTAGTAAGTCTGTGAGATTAGGCATTCTGACAAAGGCTACATATTAATAACTAGCAAAACTAGCTTCGCAGTGGAGAAGTAGTGTGTTAAAGAGGTTATGAAAAAGAAAAGGAAACATTTTAAAAATAACGTAACATGATTGTCAATGTAATTGTGTTGTCATTGTTATGAGTGTTGCTGTCTTTTATATATATATAATATACACACACACACACACACACACACATAAACATATATATATACATATACATATATACATATACAGTAATCCCTCCTCCATCGCGGGGGTTGCGTTCCAGAGCCACCCGCGAAATAAGAAAATCCGCGAAGTAGAAACCATATGTTTATATGGTTATTTTTATATATTTTAAGACCTTATAAACTCTCCCACACTATTACAAACATTTCACGCACAGTTATACAGCATAAACCCTTTGTATTCTCTTAGATATTAGGTAAGATTCGTTGAAATTATGTATGTAAACACAGTTTACATACAGTAAAACCTAAATATTATTTTAAAGATATCGAGCATCTCCAATATCACATACGTTACAGCCATTACAACAGACAGGCCACCAACAATAAATACGTACAATGCAAGAAAAATTGTATACAGTAAAATGTGTGTACAGCGACACTAAACTATGTACATGTAATAAGTACTGTACATAAATAATTAATTATGGTTACTCACCAACAATGACACGACGACTTGTCCGATAACGATGACTTTAATTTTACTGCACAACAAAGGATAGCGTTACAGCTCTTCTAAAGGAGCCTCTTCAGGCGACTGTTTAGCACTGCCGTTGTTCTTCTTCCAGCACTCTTCAATCCAAATCCCTAAAGCAGATTCCATCCAGACTGCTGCCTTATCACGTCCACTTGCAACTCATTTTGCGCTCTGATTAAAGGACACTGCGGCCGTAGATCTTATATGCTTTTCCTCCTTTTTAAATAAAAAGAATTGTGGACTCATTGATGCTGTAATTGTGTCCTGCAGCGGTGTAGCTGTTTCCTTCCTTCAACATATCCAAAACTTTTACCTTTTCTGCAATCATGAAGCATTAGCAGTAACGTGCATTAATGCTGAATGAGTGAGATGAGACTTCCTGGTTAATGCAGCAATCCGTTGCTGAGCCAATCAGCAGCACACAGGAACTTAACTGCGTGCTCTGATTGGGTAGCTTCTCGACCATCCGCCAATAGCGTCCCTTGTTTGAATTCAAATGCGTCCCTTGTTTGAATTCAAATGGGCAAATCAACTGAGGAAGCACACGTACTGTAGACCGCAGACATCCGCGAAGCAGTGAAAAATCCGCGATATATATTCACATATGCTTACATTTAAAATCCACGATGGAGTGAAGCCGCGAAAGACGAAGCGCGATATAGCGAGGGATCACTGTATATACATATATATATACACATATCAACATATATATACACACATACATAAACACACACATATACATATACACATACATACATACACATACATACAGTGATCCCTCGCTATATCGCGCTTCGCCTTTTGCGGCTTCACTCTATCGCGGATTTTATATGTAAGCATATTTAAATATATATCGCGGATTTTTTGCTGGTTCGCGGATTTCTGCAGACAATGGGTCTTTTAATTTCTGGTACATGCTTCCTCAGTTGGTTTGCCCAGTTGATTTCATACAAGGGACGCTATTGGCAGATGGCTTAGAAGAAACCCAACTTACTTTTCTCTCTCTCTCTCTCTTGCACTGACTTTCTCTGATCCTGACGTAGGGGGATTGAGCAGGGGGGCTGTTTGCACACCTAGACGATACGGACACTCGTCTAAAAATGCTGAAAGATTATCTTCACGTTGCTCCCTTCTGTGCAGCTGCATCGTGAAGCGACATGCTTCAGGGTGCTTCGCATACTTAAAAGCTCGAAGGGCACGTATTGATTTTTGACTGTTTGCTTTTCTCTGTCTCTCTCTATCTCTCTCTCTCTTTCTCTGCTCCTGACGGAGGGGGTGTGAGCTGCCGCCTTCAACAGCTTTGTGCCGCAGTGCTTCGCATACTTAAAAGCCAAACAGCCTATTGATTTGTTTGCTTTCCTCTTTCTTTCTGACAGTCTCTGCTCCTGACGCGCACTCCTTTGAAGAGGAAGATATGTTTGCATTCTTTTAATTGTGAGACGGAACTGTCGTCTCTGTCTTGTCATGGAGCACAGTTTAAAACTTTTGAAAAAGAGACAAATGTTTTGTTTGCAGTGTTTGAATAATGTTCCTGTCTCTCTACAACCTCCTGTGTTTCTGCGCAAATCTGTGACCCAAGCATGACAATATAAAAATAACTATATAAACATATGGTTTCTACTTCGCGGATTTTCTTATTTCGCGGGTGGCTCTGAAACGCAACCCCCGCGATGGAGGAGGGATTACTGTATATATACACACACAGACACATATATATACATAAATATTTACATATCTACATATATACACATCTACATATATATACACATATATATATACATATCTACATATATATATATATATATATATATATCTAGACATACATACATACATAGATTGACACATATATATACATATCTACATACATATATATATATATATATATATATGTAATTGTGTTGTCATTGTTATGAGTGTTGCTGTCATATATATATATATATATATATATATATATATATATATATATATATAATACACACACACACACACACACACACACACACATAAACATATATATACATATACATATATACATATATATACATATCTACATATACACATATATACATATATATATATATATATGTATATATACATATACACATCCACATATATATACATATATATATATATATACTACATATATATATACATATATATATATTTACATATCTACATATATCTAGACATACATATATACATACATACATACATTGAGATATATATATATATATATATATATATACATATATATATATATATATCAAAATACCCGCGCTTCGCAGCGGTGAAGTACTGCTTTAAAATTTTTATTAAGAAGAAAAGTAAACCTTTTTAAAGTGAGGGAAAATGAATCAATAATTATTTGTTAAGGATCTCTCTGTATACCACGTTGTCAGTTTGCCCCTCCGGTTGTAATATGACTAAGCTGTGTGCTGACCTTACTCTTGAGCATGCAACGTACAGTTGGCCATGTGAAAAGCAGTCCTGCCTGAAATCAATGCCAACGTTTTGTAGGGTCTGTCCCTGAGACTTATTAATTGTCATTGCGAAGCAGAGCCTTAGTGGAAATTGTAGGCGTTTGAATTGAAATGGGAGATCAGAGGGTATAACGGGGATGCGAGGAATAAAAACTGTCTCCCCTGAGCCACCGCCAGTAAAAATAGTTGCCGCAATGAGGTTCTTTTGCAGAGACGTGACCTGAAGTCTCGTGCCGTCACAAAGTTTCAGTGGCTGTACGCAAATCCACAATCGGTTTCATATTGTTTTCGTACCTTATCAATTGTGTAATTTGTTTTTTGAACAGGTTTGATTCATCGAATTGATCACTCCTGCTGCGTTCAGTCACTTCACGTGAGCCGCTCTCTTGTGTGATGTTGCGATGTCCACGGGTTTATTTAATGTTAGATAAGACCCGGTAGTTAAAAGTTTCTCGCTACAGCAATTTTAACTCTGTTACACAGTGATCCAAACTGTCGTTTATACCTCGTGTCTTCTCATTAAACTTGTATCTCGCGAATATGGCATTGCAAACGGCAGCGGGTCAGTTCACGTGCTTACGTGGGAGGCGTGATGACGCGATATATTTTGATATATATCAAAATACCCGCCCTTCGCAGCGGCGAAGTACTGCTTTAAAATTTTTATTAAGAAGAAAAGTAAACCTTTTTAAACTGAGGGAAAATGAATCAATAATTATTTGTTAAGGATCTCTTTGTATACCACGTTGTCAGTTCGCCCCTCTGGTTGTAATATGACCAAGCTGTGTGCTGAGCTTACTGTTGAGCATGAAATCTAACGTGGTTTGTGCCCTTCAGTATGAAAACAGTTTGCATTTACCTTTTAAATAAAAGGCGAGCTTTTAAGCCTGAGAAATCACCCCGTAAATGCACACGTTTAATTGCACATGTGTTAATATGTATGCTTACACAGTATTAAAATACACTCAACAATTAATTACCTTTGTTCCCGCGTTTGATAAAAAGCGAGCTTTTAAGCCTGAGAAATCACCCCGTAAATGCACACGTTTAATTGCACGTGTTAATATGTATGCTTACACAGTATTAAAATACACTCAACAATTAACGTCATTTACCTTCGTTCCCGCATTTGACTCGTGCTGTAAATCTCTTCCTTGTTTTCAGTTCACGTGATTACGTAGGAGACGTGATGACGCGATACATGACTCCGCCTCCTCCATTTGAGTATATGGACAAAAAACAGGTTCCAGTTATGACCATTACGCGTAGAATTTCGAAATGAAACCTGCCTAACTTTTGTAAGTAAACTGTAAGGAATGAGCCTGCCAAATTTCAGCCTTCTACCTACACGGGAAGTTGGAGAATTAGTGATGAGTGAGTGAGTGAGTGAGTGAGTGAGTGAGTGAGTGAGTGAGTGAGTGAGTGAGTGAGTGAGTGAGTGAGTGAGTCACTCAGTCAGTCAGTCAGTCAGTCAGTGATACACTTCTGTTTCATAGAATTTTGTCATTGTATTAGGACAGTCAGTACTGTAAGCTGGCAGGCAGACTAGTGAGTTAAAAACATCGGTTACGAGGGTTTGGTCTTGTCCATCTGAAGTGGAACGTTAGCAGCAGTGTTATTTTTTCTCTTATTTCTTATTATCCTCAGGTATCCTGTATTTACCCAACTCAAGGAGGTTCTATTACAGTATATGCAAGCATATATAAACATGAGCAGAAAGAAAGGGGCTCCAAAAGAAACAAAATCAAAAGCTACATCCAAGCCTAGGCAGGCAACAAGTCCAAGTTCAAAGTACGTCCTTTCAGAGACTGACCTGGAATAGACAGGCAAAAACACAAACTCCCCAGGACCCCGCTCCGCTGCATTGTCTCCAGTGGAGAGCGAAAACGGGAGCGAATGTGCAAGTGATGCAGGTCACGATAGCTCACCGATTCCAGAAGATCACTTGAAACTGGAAATGGCCTTGCAGTCCACGCTTTCATTTACTCTTCGCAAGCCGGAAGCATCGGCTGTAATAGGGATTGCCACTTCACCTGCGGAGCATGAAAGCCGAAACGATCTGTCCGAACTGAAGGTAATGATCGCTATAATAGCAACGGCCACAAATGAGCTCAAGAAAGACATTCAGAAAGATATAAAGAAAGAAATAAATGGTTTGCTCAAGACAAGCGAGAAGACAAACGAGAAGCTGCGGGTGGAGCAGCGGCAGGATAATAAAGACTTGGATAAATGTGCATATAATCGCTTTGATGCAGCCTTTAAAGGTATGCTGGAAAAAATTGAGGAACACATTCAGGAAAATGCGTCTAAACTGATCCGATCAGCTGGAAGACGTTAAGCAGATATCCATGACTCGAATTGAAACAGCCGAACATTTGGCATCCACCGCTGATGGAAAAGCAATAGCTGCGAATTCCGAATGCAAAAAACTCTGAGATAGACTTGCTGCTCTGGAAGATGGATGCAGAAGGAATAATATAAGTATTGAAGGTCTACCAGAGAATCATGAAAGTCCAAACTCAGTGAAATTCGTAGCTGAACTATTCTCAAAAATTATTGGAGAGGACTTTAAATCAGACACCGAGATAGCAGCAGCTTACCGCATACGGGGATCAAATACCTCTAAACCTAGGACTCTAGTTGTGCACTTCGAGAAATTACAGTCTAAATTTAATGTAATGTAATTAATTAATAAAGAGATTATATTTGAAAATAACCACATTTGTATCTTCCCTGATTTCTCACCCTCAACAGCTGCTAAATGAGCCGCTTTTTACAACATTAAACAGCTATTATGGAAAGCCAAGATCAGATACAGCCTTTTGTATCCTGCCAAACTGAAAGTGGACATTCAAGGCAAGCATTATATCTTTACCACTACTGAAGAAGCACAAAAAGAACTAAGAAAGCTGAGCCCGACACTCTTCTGAAATACGATCATGAGTCACATCCTGTCACGGCATGGCAAAGAAGATCTTACCGCTGTCTGATCCACTTGCAATAATACTGGTATCGTAAATATACATCCTTTTCCCTTCTTGGCCACTTTCTGTTTCTGTTTTCTTTTTTTTTTCTTGGAGACTGTTTAACATCATACCCTTGGTCTATTGTTACTGCTATTATTGTATTAGGGCTTGCTATGCTTATCCAGGGTGACTTTTTAACACCATTTCCTGGGTTTACTATGTTACTATTTCAAGACTGTTAAAGACTATATTTTATGCTTATAGTATTTGGATTCTATTGGCAATAGATATCTTAATTTTAATCTTCATATGCCGTTGCTGGGGGGCTTGTTTTGTTTTGGATGTCCTCTATCTCTAGATATGTCAGAGGACTGGGCTTTATGAAGTGGGGTCCAGCCTCAAGTGGGGAGGCAAAATTGGTTGGAGAAAGAGAGCAAGCTATATCTAATCTATCCTTTCAATCCTTACAATGATAACTGCCAAGGTAACAATAGGCTTCATGGCAATAACTCAAATAACTCCTGGGAAAATTGGAAATATAGGTCAAAGCTGTCTCATTTTCAGTTAAGACTACAAAATGAAATCAAAAATTCAGAATCAATGACTCCATGACCGGGCAGTTGACTTTGTGAGCTGGAATGTTAAAAGCCTGAATCACGAATTACCTAACGGGTCTAAATGCAAAAACAGTATTTTTACAGGAGACCCATTTATTAAGCAAGGATCAGTTCCGGCTGCAAAAAAACTGGACTGGCCAAATATTCCATTCCAGCTTTACAAAGAAAACTAGAGGTGGGGGAATTCTTATACATAGAACAGTCTCATTTGTAGTGTCAGATGCAATATTTGACCCTGCAGGGAGATAAGTGATTGTCATGGGTAATTTATTTAACTGTAAAGTGATTTTGATAAATGTTTATGCACCCAATGTGAATGATAGGAAATTCATTCAAAATGTATTTTCATCCATTCCCAGTGTAAACACTCATAAAATTATAATGGCTGGGAACTTTAATTGTGTTTCAAATCCAGACCTAGATAGGTCTCCTGCCACAGAGCTGTAGGATACAACATATGATACTACAAATGAGACTGTTCTATGTATGAGAATTCCCGCACCTCTAGTTTTTTTTTGTAAAGCTGGAATGGAACATTTGGCCAGTCCAGTCTTTTTGCAGCCGGAACTGATCCTTGCTTAATAAGTGGGTTAAAAGGCCTTTAACATTCCAGCTCACAAAATTAACTGTCCCGTCTTGGAGACATTGATTCTGAATTTTTTATGTCATTTTGTAGTCTTAACCAAAAGTGAGACAGCTTTGACATTAATTTTAATTTTTTCCAGAGATTATTACCATGCAGGCTGTTGTTACGTTGGTAATTATAATTACAAGGATTAAAAGAATAAAGATAGCATGCTCTCTTTTTCCCCCACCCCCCCGATTTGCTTCCCCACGTGAGGCTGAACCACACTTCACTAAGTCCCAGTCCTCTGACATATGTAAAAACAGAGCATGTCCAAAACAAAACAAGCCCCCAGCAGTAGTGTATGTGAATTAAAATAGAGATATCTATTGCCAATACAGTCTAAATAATACACGTTGTATAAGCATAACAACAACAACAACAACAAAAAAAAAGAAAATCTTCAACATTCTTGAAATGTTAAGATAGTAAACCCAGGGAATGGTGCTATTCTTTTAAACTGATATTGTAAATTTTATTATGAAGAAAACACAGACAAGTCACGGATACAATCAGCAATACATGCCATACATTTATTTGTCATATGAATTTCAAAAATCTTCTTTTAACTCAATTTTTCCTCTGAAAAATTTGATAATGTAACAGTTATAGCTATTCATCAGTCATTAACTTAATAGCTACTGAAATGCAAATGGTGAAGCTGAAGGGTTCTGATGCCCCAAAGGATGGTGTCTTATCCCCATTTCTTAATGGCACATATATCTGGTCCCTTCAAGAAGGGTCACCTTTGCTGCTGACACCACTTTTCAGACCAAGAAAAAATAACTAAGTCTGTGAGATGACATAATACAGTATTCTAAACAAAAATCTTAAGATCATGGGGAGTTAGCAGCACTGGGAAGGGAAGGCAGAAATGACTCTAAATAGGAAAATAACCACTGAATTTCCCTCTTAAACACACCCACACTTACACAAGACCAATCTGGAGTTAATGATTGCTTTAGTATAACCAAGGATTGTTGGTTTATTTTCCTATGAAGTGCTCATTTCTGCCTTGTGCACAGTGGTGCCAGTTTAGGCCCCACTGTCCTGAAAACCATTGATAAAGTTTGATTCAATGATTTACACAAGCTTTTTTAAAATTTTTTTATTGATTTAATTAGAAACAGATGACATTCCATACAGTCAAGATAAATTTAACAAATCAAAGCGAAATCTGACTCCCACCCCAAGAGAAGGAGAGAGGAGCCAGCAACCGCATGTAGTGAGCGCAAGCTAAACTTAAAAAAAGGAGGCAGGGAAAATGATTCTCATTGTGAACAAAATTGTTTTCCAAATCAAAAATGTTTGAAATAAAGACATGGAACCATTACTGCAAACATGTTGTATTACAGCATAGGCAGAGAAGCATAGACTGTGACTAAACATTAGGTGCATAATGACATCCTGTTTATTGACCCAGTGGCATGGTGGAATAAGGCCTCTGATACAGATAACCTTTTTTACTAAGATAAAAACAGCTGCACAGAGAAAAGTGATTATATTCAATTTGGACATGGATACTCATAAGTCTGGATTGTTCTTTTAATAGAAATTCATGCATTTAAAAAACTAAGGCAAAAAAATTTATATATTTTAACTCCTACATTGTAGATTCTGAAATGCCTCCAACTGCTAAGATGGAGGCATATTGTATTTAGACACTTGTTTTGTCAAATTGCATGATGGTGCAATAATTAGAAATGATACCTCACATGTCCAAACTGGAAACAAATACTGGTACTGGCATAGTTTTGATTAATAGGATTTCACATGGTTTTCACATATCATTGTTTTTGTAATTTTAATTTTCACTTCACTAGTCTTTGTGTGAAGTGTGCATTAGAGCTTGCAGTTGCCGTTATATTTATGAAATATTATTTAAAACCATTTAAGTACACCTTACTGCTTCCGTCTGGATTTCATCGGTCATTTAATCCATTAGTCAGCTTTCTCTTAGAGCTGAGAGTGAATACCAAAGCATCATCAGTTGTTCATGACTTATTTTATGGATTTAATTGTCCACAGTTCACTGTCAATAACGGACAGCCCTTTGTAATTGAATGGCAGACAACTTTCACTAATCTTCAATAAAAAAGGAGCCTAAATTCAAACATTCCATACATATACCTTGACAAAAATGGCTACATTGTTTGAAAATTAGAACATTAGAGGATTATTGAAGATCTAATAGCCACCCCCATGCCTCAAATCCAGTCAGTATTTAGTATTTTCTACACTAAAGAAGGTAGAGTTTCAGCAATTTAACCTTACTTCTCACAAATATTACTTGTTTGATTATGGTACCTGTGCAGTTACAGATTAAGCAGATTTCCAGCATGTAGTCAAGCCCACGTTACATGTATACATTTAATTTTTAATCAGGATATCAGTACTGATGTTTCAGCATGGGTGGTGCGGTATCACAGAGCTTCATTGATAGCAAATGGATGGACTGCAATAATAATATATTTAGAATGCCGCAGCATTGCAGATTTTAAAAAGGGATCATGATGTGTTGTGCTTGGGAACTCATCGGCACTGTTAATTCTTAAGTACTCGATCCACCTCATAATTTATTTTAACAACAGTGATGTACCAATCTCCTGTTATTGAAATAAACTCTTGCGTTGGGTCTTACTCTTTCAAAGTTTCAAAATAAACAAATGACATGTAGGCAACATCAGGCAACATCAAAAATAAATATAAAATAAGACTATGGGCTGGTTTCTTGATAACGAATGGCGAGTCTCTTACTCATGCACTTTTCACTAGTCTCGCACCAAACTCTTTTGTCTGTTTTACTGGTGAAAGAAGACCACACTTCAAAACATCTTCCCTTTAAGAGGCATGGTCATCTAAATTTTTGGTGAAAGCAGCAGTTTAAAACAGGGATCCAATGGGAAACAATGAAAATTAAAGTATAACATGACAAGGGCTTTCAAAATATGAATTTAGGAAAACTATAATAAATGAAGTATGCATGAAATTCACAAGAAAGTGCTAGTCCAGCCCATAGACGCAAATCTTACACTAAAAAAATGCAGATTAGCCATTATGGCACACTGATTAGTTGGTATGAGGGGAAAATAGGCTAACTACGACAGTGCCATCACATTTGTGATGCATCTTGTGTAGCTCCTGGCCAGTTCACGACAACAGTAAAATTGTCATGGTTAAATGTACGCTTACAGAGTTAAAGTAGATGTTTAACAGTTGACCTGTATTGCTCATAAAATATTTATTTATTTATTTTACACAATTTCATTGTGCTGGAAAACATTATTTGAGGGATAGCTATACTACAAATTACTTTAACAAGTTGCATTTGTTTGATACCAGATAGAGACACAGAAAACAGACACGAGCAGAAGGTCCTTCAGCAGCAGTTAGATGATGGAGTGTCCTGTACTGTTCCATTTTCCGGGCCAGTGTCACGCACATACAGGCCACGTGTATGCATGCATGAACAGTGTCACAAAACAGTAGCAAACACACATGAACAGTGTCACAGAACAAGGGCACACTCACATGGGAGAGTACAAAATGGTACTTCTCCATAAAAATATTTTTTGGACAAAGAACTACACAGCAATTGTATGTAAAGGCTAGTATAAGACTGAGAGAAGAAGCATTAATTCATAATGAAGAACATATTATTTAAATGGAGCACTGGATATGAAACTAAAAAGCTAAAACGTGGCATCGTATTAGACATTGTGTTCAGCAACACAGGAGCACCGCAGGGGACTGTACTTTCTCCAGTCCTGTTCAGCCTATATACATCGGACTTCCAATATAACTCGGAGTCCTGCCACGTGCAAAAGTTCGCTGACAACACTTCTATCGTGGACTGCATCAGGAGTGGGCAGGAGGAGGAGTATAGGGACCTAATCAAGGTCTTTGTTAAATGGTGCAACTCAAACCACCTACACCTGAACACCAGCAAAACCAAGGAGCTGGTGGTGGATTTTAGGAGACCCAGGTCCCTCATGGACCCTGTGATCATCAGAGGTGACTGTGTGCAGATGGTGCAGACCTATAAATACCTGGGAGTGCAGCTGGATGATAAATTGGACTGGACTGCCAATACTGATGCTCTGTGCAAGAGAAGACAGAGCCGACTATACTTCCTTAGAAGGCTAGCGTCCTTCAACATCTGCAGATGTTCTATCAGACGGTTGTGGTGAGTGCCCTCTTCTATGCAGTGGTGTGCTAGGGAGGCAGCATAAAGAAGAAGGACGCCTCATGCCTGGACAAACTGGTGAGGAAGGCAGGCTGTATTGTAGGCAAGGAGCTGGACAGTTTGACATCTGTGGCAGAGCGACGGGCACTGAGCAGGCTCCTGTCAATCATGGAGAATTCACTGCATTCACTAAACAGTATCATCTCCACACAGAGGAGCAGCTTCAGCAACAGACTGCTGTCAATGTCCTGCTCCACTGACAGACTGAGGAGATTGTTCCTCCCCCAAACTATGCGACTCTTCAATTCCACCTGAGGGGGTAAACGTTAACATTATACAAAGTTATTGTCTGTTTTTACCTGCATTTTTTTTTATCACTCTTTAATTTAATATTGTTTCCTTATCAGTATGCTGCTGCTGGAGTATGTGAATTTCCCCTTGGGATTAATAAGGTATCTATCTATCTATCTATCTATCTATCTATCTATCTATCTATCTATCTATCTATCTATCTATCTATCTATCTATCTATCTATCTATCTATCTATCTATCTATCTATCTAGAAAAGAAGTAATTTAGGAAGGCAATCGGGACAAAGAGAAAGTAATTATAAATATAGATACAGGCAGTCAAGGGAGAATATTAAAAGTGTTAATTAAATGCAATAGTTAATTTAAATCAGTGTTTAATTTTTAATAAAAAAAGGAGTTCTATTTTATGTTAGAGCTATTGTAGGGTGGCTTGGGTGAGTTAGTCCTTATTGATTTGAAATAGAGCTAGGTGGGTCACAATCACAATTCTATGCAATTGCAGGATGCACTCAGTTCTTGTCCATCATCCCCAGGACTGTAAATGTTAAATCATTTTCAGGACCTTGAAGAACTGGACAGTGAGTTTGAAAACTCTGAGGCACCCGTTCTGCTATGATGGCTTACATTTGAACAGAAGGGGTACCAATATATTGAAGAAGCATATGAGTAGGTTAGTCAAAAATTTGGCGGCCAGGGAGTTTAGGGCAGGCCAAGTTTAGAATTTCACATAAAGGGATGAACAGTGGTGGAATAACAAATATGCACAGTGAATTCATTTCTAGCTCAAAGATAAAATGCTTAAGTAAAATAAGTAACATATTAAAAATGCTTGCTTAAATTCTAGAAGTATCAAAAATAAAACAGGTGAGTTGGACTCCTATGTAATCAATCATAATTCTGAAATTGTAGCAATAACTAAAACCAGACTCAATAATAAAGATGGGGATGAGTATAACATTGACAAGTATACATTATTTAGGAACTGCTTACTGAATTTGTTTGTATTTGATTAGGAAGCATTCAGGATAGGGGCCCGATACTGAGACTACATTACACACATCCTCCAAATGGAGACAGTAATTTCAATTAGAATATTTTTAATAACATTAAAATGGTAAGTTTAGAGGGAATGTTATAATCTTGGAGGATTTTAATTACCCAAATATTAACAGTGTTAACTTTACAAAATGTGAAGTTCAACTGCAGGAGTTTTCAGACATAAGCAGTGATTCTGTTTTGGTGAGGAGAGGCAGCCTGTGTAGATTTTATATCTTGTAGTAACTAGGACAGAATTCAGGGTATAGAGAGTACTGAACAATTGTGGTCAAGTGACCATAATATAGTACATGGCACAAATTCATCCATCCATCCATCCATCCATCCTCTTCCGCTTATCTGAGGTCGGGTTGTGGGGGCAGCAGCTTGAGCAGAGATACCCAGACTTCCCTCTCCCCGGCCACTTCTTCTAGCTCTTCCGGGGAAGTCCCAAGGCGTTCCCAAGCCAGCCGAGAGACATAGTCCCTCCAGTGTGTCCTGGGTCTTCCCCGAGGCCTCCTCCCAGTTAATCGTGCCCGGAACACCTCACCAGGGAGGCGTCCAGGAGGAATCCTGATCAGATGCCCGAGCCACCTCATCTGTCTCCTCTCGATGCTGAGGAGCAGTGGCTCTACTCTGAGCCCCTCCCGGATGACTGAGCTTCTCACCCTATCTTTAAGGGAAAGCCCAGCCGCTTGTATTCGCCTATCTCGTTCTTTCGGTCACTACCCATAACTCATGATCATAGGTGAGGGTAGGAGTATAGATCGACTGGTAAATTGAGAGCTTTGCCTTGCGGCTCAGCTCCTTTCTCATCACGACAGACCGATGCAGAGCCCGCATCACTGTGGATGCCGCACCGATCCGCCTGTTGATCTCACGCTCCATTCTTCCCTCACTCGTGAACAAAATCCCAAGATACTTGAACTCCTCCACTTAGGGCAGGATCTCGCTCCCAACCCTGAGAGGGCACTCCACCCTTTTCCGGCTGAGGACCATGGTCTCAGATTTGGAGGTGCTGATTCCCATCCCAGCCACTTCACACTCAGCTGCAAACCGATCCAAATTCAGACACTAAAACTAAAACTTAATATGCAGCATGGGTAAATTAATGCAAGGAATTACTAAGAAACAAATTGGGCATTACATGGCAAGAACAAGGATTATATTGAACAGGTCAACATGGGATTAGATGAAGAATGTTGAGTTTTACTAATGTTCTTCAATTTCATGATCAGGGAAGAGCACAGAATTTGTGTTAATTTTTAGAATTTTTTGGTAAGGTAAAAGCAACATCTTAAGATAAAGTGCTGCCAATGTCCTGCTCCACTGACAGACTGAGGAGATCGTTCCTCCCCCACACTATACGACTCTTCAATTCCACCCGGGGAGGGTAAACGTTAACATTATACAAAGTTATTGTGTGTTTTACTTGCATTTTTTATCACTCTTTAATTTAATATTGTTTCTTTATCAGTATGCTGCTGCTGGAGTATGTGAATTTCCCCTTAGGATTAATAAAGTAACTATCTATCTAAAGTATAATATAAGTGAAAGATATCTGACCTTAAAATTTAAATCTGAATGTTCAAACTTGAGGTCTGAAACATGACATTACGCCTAATGAGACAGACCTAGTAGTTGTAGTGTACTCGTTGGTATCTATATTCAGACATTATGAAAAGACATAAAGAAGGCATGGTATGTACAAATCAGAGGTGGTTATATGTAAGCTATGTACCTCTTTTGGAGTTCTGTGTACAATTTTGGAGTGCAAGCTAAGAAACACACATATCAATGCAAATAGGACCTTCAGTGAAGACTGCCTAGGCTGATTCCACGTAGATGATATGACCTATGAGGAAAGACTAAAGGAAAGTGTGAAGTCATATGATTGATGTTTCCTTTTTAATTGTGAAAGGAATTAATACAGTGGATTCTTTTTGCATCAATGCCAGAAACGTTTACTTCACACAAAGAACAATAGACACACAGAATAAGACACCAAGTAAATGGGTGGCAGCAGGACTTTTCAGGCCTTCCAAACTCAACTAAATGTTATTTTGCAGAATTCATATGGAAATTACTGGCACTTGTTGTTACTTGTTGGGCTGAATGGCTGTTCCCATCAAAATCGGTTTAGTGTTTGTTATGAGACTTACTATTTATCTGTACAAATTAAGAATGTTTGCTTTTTGAGGATTGTTACTTTCTCTGTGAATAAGTAGTACACTTTTTGTTATTTGAATTACAGTATTTCCACTGTATCATAACAGCACATTTTGATAGCAGTACATACAGTATTACAGCTGCATTGTCCTGTTTGCAGTTATACTGCAGCCGCAGGTTCACCTTACAGCCCAAAAAAAGCTGTAGGTTTTATTTTCCACCTCCTGTATTCTTCTGCATCCCTCACACAGCTTATCACAACAGAAAGCACCACTGGGATCTATCATCCACTGGGATCTATCATTAGGAAACATAATGTTAATTTTCACTCATATACAGATGATACCCAGTTATACCTTTCATTTAGATCAAATGAAGTTTCTCCGATGTTGTCTTTAACTAGATAGATAGATAGATAGATAGATAGATAGATAGATAGATAGATAGATAGATAGATAGATAGATAGATAGATAGATACTTTATTAATCCCAAGGGGAAATTCACATACTCCAGCAGCAGCATATTGATACAAAAAACAATATTAAATTAAAGAGTAATAAAAATGCAGGTAAAAACAGACAACAGATAACTTTGAATAATGTTAACGTTTACCCCCCCCGGGTGGAATTGAAGAGTCGCATAGTTTGGGGGAGGAATGATCTCCTTAGTCTGTCAGTGGAGCAGGACAGTGACAGCAGTCTGTCGCTGAAGCTGCTCCTCTGTCTGGAGATGACACTGTTTAGTGGATGCAGTGGATTCTCCATAATTAATAGGAGCCTGCTGAGTGCCCGT
Organism: Erpetoichthys calabaricus; assembly: GCF_900747795.2. NCBI lineage: Eukaryota > Metazoa > Chordata > Cladistia > Polypteriformes > Polypteridae > Erpetoichthys > Erpetoichthys calabaricus. The sequence goes on from NC_041404.2 coordinate 99,387,568, forward strand.
CGCTCCACCATAGATGTCAAACTGTCCAGCTCCATGCCTACAATAGAGCCTGCTTTCCTCACCAGTTTGTCCAGTCGTGAGGCATCCTTCTTCTTAATGCTGCTTCCCCAGCACACCACCGCGTAGAAGAGGGCGCTCGCCACAACCGTCTGATAGAACACAGCATCTTATTGCAGATGTTGAAGGACGCCAGTCTTCTAAGTAAGTATAGCCGGCTCTGTCCTCTCTTGCACAGAGAATCAGTATTGGCAGTTCAGTCCAATTTATCATCCAGCTACACTCCCAGGTATTTATAGGTCTGCACCCTCTGCACACAGTCACCTCTGACAATCACGGGGTCCATGAAGGGCCTGGGCCTCCTAAAATCCATCACCAGCTCCTTGGTTTTGCTGGTACTCAGATGTAGGTGGTTTGAGTCGCACCATTTAACAAAGTCCTTGATGAGGTTCCTATACTCCTCCTCCTGCCCACTCCTGATGCAGCCCACGATAGCAGTGTCGTCAGCGAACTTTTGCACGTGGCAGGACTCTGAGTTGTATTGGAAGTCCGATGTATATAGGCTGAACAGGACCGGAGAAAGTACAGTCCCCTGCGGCGCTCCTGTGTTGCTGACCACAATGTCAGACCTGCAGTTCCCGAGACGCACATACTGAGGTCTGTTTGTAAGATAGTCCACGATCCATGCCACTAGGTATGAATCTACTCCAATCTCTGTCAGCTTGTCCCTAAGTTAGCAGAGGTTGGAGGTAATTAGTTGTGTTAGTGAACTAAAGGAATGGATGGATGAGAACTACACAGATAAAACAGAGATGTTAATTGTTGGAGGGAATGACGCTGATCACAACAATATTTTGTCATCATTTAACTCAGCTGGAATCACCATTAATTTTAGTGAAGGCGCTTTCTAAATAAACAGGCTTCTCAGAAATTAATTCATGCATTTATTTCTAGTAGGATTGACTACTGCAATGCGGTGTTAACTGGATGTTCAAACTGTTCTTTATACAGCCTCCAGTTAATCCAAAACGCTGCTGCAAGAATTATTGCAAGAACAAGAAAATACGAACACATAACTCCAGTTCTTAAATCCTTACACTGACTCCCAGTTAAGTTTAGGGCAGATTTCAAAATCCTTCTTTTAAGATATAAAGCATTAAATGGCCAAGGTCCGGCTTACTTGTCTGAACTTATCATGACTTACAAACCAGAGCGCAATTTAAGATCTCAAGATGCCGGTCTGTTTATGATTCCAGGGATTAATAAAATAACAGTGGGAGGTCAAGCTTTTAGTTACAGGGCCCCTAAACTGTGGAATGGTCTGGCTGCTACTATAAGAGATGCCCATTCGGTCTCAGCTTTTAAATCCTGGCTGGAGACTCACTACTTCAGTTTAGCATATCCTGACTAGAGCTGCTGATTAACTGTACATACTGCATCTCTGTTGTTAGTCATTAGCACTAAAACATAAGTAACATAATCGTTATAATTTGTTACTAACCCTCACCTATTCTGTTTCTCTTCTCGGTACTCAAATATGGCACTTGGTGCCACGGCCCACTTGCCAAGTTGTTTTGCCTGCCTAAGGTAAAGTCATCCCTGATGGAGGATCGCAGGAATCGTGGGGTAGAGGGGTCCTTTCATCGGATTGGCTGGCCCAGCACTGTTTCAGCTGTGGAAAGGCCAAATGGGGGAGGCAACTTGATGGTGGAGGTCTCCAGGACTCTAAACAAATCCAAATCATATTATGGAATATCATCTACTGTTAAATTCTGCTCCGTACTTATAAACATTTTATTTTTATACTGTATTGAGGATTTGTTCTGTGTATTGTATGTATTGACTTCCTTCTTTTTGACACCTACTGCACGCCTAACCTACCAGGAAAGGGGTCTCTTTTTGAACTGCCTTTCCCAAGGTTTCTTCCATGTATTCCCTACAAGGGTTTTTTTTGGAGTTTTTCCTTGTCTCTTTAGAGAGTCAAGGCTGGGGGGCTGTCAAGAGGCAGGGCCTGTTAAAGCCCATTGCGGGACTTCTTGTGTGATTTTGGGCTATACAAAAATAAATTGTATTGTATTGTATTGTATTAATTTAAATATAGCTGCAACCTTAAAACACAAATAACATTCAAATATTAAACTTGCAAATGTATAATTAATTATGAGTTTGTAAAAAATGACTCTACACTATGGTGCTTTGACTGTCATGGTATTTATTGCAAGCATTGGACAAGTTACATCAGCCAGGGAATAGTCACCAAAAGAATGAGCTGGTATTATATCATCAACAGCAACTCTGTACAGTCGCACATGTTTTTCTAACTAGTGAGGCAAAAGGCCAGCAGTCCTTTGAAGAATAGCAAGCCACCCCAAAGAACCATGCAAAGAGCAGAGAATTCATCCACTGTGGTGCTCAGCACCGAAGCTACATTGGTGTCAGAAACGGGACATGAAGAAGACATGCGTTCAAAACAAAATAGAAAACACATCCAAAGAAGCCATCTTCACGAGTACATCTCCGGGAGTGGCGGGCTGAGGCTGAATGTTTTGAGGCTGTTGGGGATACATCTCTGCAAGACCCCATTCCTGGTACAACTTGTGACGTGTGGGTTACTGACATGCACAAGAGAGAAGGAGGTGAGTCCAGGTTTCTGAGAAAAGCATTTATGCAAACAGGAGCTATCACTTAAGCACACACATCACACAAGCAGTGACATTGATGGCCATCCTGTATTAGCTCCCTTCTCAGATTTAAAGAACAGATAGCCTTCCTGCACAAGAGAGAAGACAGAAAGAGAACAAGGCCAGGTCAGTGTCCGATTTTAAATGTTCCCCACATCAACTTCAGGCGACAGACGCGTTACGCGGTGAGACTATGAAGCTGCAGCAGAACCGGCAGTAGGACAACCACCCCTGCCTGTTTTAACAGAGTTTCAGTGCACAGCACAGTTAGGGAATCCTCAAGCGTACATTCAGGGTGCTGGAATCTCACAATATTTTAAATAAATCTTTGCCTTTCTTTCACATTTGTAGTGTACAGTGTGTCCTTGTTTCTGTTGAAGAATATTTTGATGTCTTAAGCACACGACGATTCTAGGAGATTCAAACATTCATGTTTTTTGTCCAACAAAACCCCTAGCTAAAGAATTTCTAGGTCATGTGGACTCTTCATTTTATTCAGGTGGTGTCCAGTCCCACACATTAGGGAGGGCATACATTCAATTTAGTTCTAACACTTGGTCTCTCTGCAAATAACCCGGATATCTCTGATGTCAGCATTTCTTATCACTTTGCAGTTTTTTAAGTTTTTGCATCTGCCCATCAATTTCACTAAACCATAGAGCCATTCATGCAGTATAAATTCTGTAGTTTCTTCTTTTCAGTTCTGTGGTTTCTTCTTTGACCTTCATTTACCCTTGGTATTAGAAGCCCTTTCTGTGTGTTCGGATACTACTAATATGGTTAAGCTTCTAGATCTCACTTATAAGGATACTCTTTATCTGGTTGCACCCTTAAAGTTAAGGAGAGCCAAGGTAAAAGGCAGTGTTCAATCCTAGTTAAATGACACCACTCGTGCTCTCAGACAGGAATGCAGGAAAGGCTGAGTGGAGTTGGAAAAAGGACAAAATGCAGGTCTCTTATGAAATTCTCAGATCTCTGTGAAAGCAGCAAAATCAATTTTTTATGTTGCTTACTTGCTGATGCTGCTTCGAGACCGAGGGTGTTGTTTAGCACTATAAACACACTCTTAAACCCACCTGTCAGCAGCTTCTCCGAGAGTTACACCTGAGACCTCAGTTTTTTTATATTTAAAATCCAAGTCATTCGATCCAGCATTACTCTTCCAGATGTTGATAATTGTCAGTGAACAGCCATTTTACATCCTTTCAATCTATTTCCTCATATGAAAACTTCCAATTATCTGCTAGATATTTTGCCCTCACACTTATTTAAAGATACTTTCAAAGCTATTAGTCCAATTGTTTTGGCTATTATTAACAACTGTCTAAAATCTGGTATAATGCCAGACAACTTCAAACATACAATTATTCAGCCTCTATTGAAGAAGCCCACTCTTGATCCTACAGCTCTTTCAAACTCTAGGCATATTTTAAGCCCCCATTTCTGTCCAGAATTATGGAAAAAGTGGTTTCTTTGCAGTTACTTTCATATCTGGAGGATAACAATTTATGTGATGTGATTCAATCAGGTTTTTAAAAACTTCATAGTACTGAATTAGCTTTGCTGAAAGTGACAAATGATATACTATTAACTTTGGGCTCAGCTCTTCTGCAGTCTTAGTTTTATTGGAGGGTAGTGTAGCATTTGACACAGTGGACCACTAGGTTCTGCTAAAACGACTTGAGGATGAAGTGGCCATTCAAGGCTGTGCATTGAAATGGTTTAAGTCCTATCTTAAATACAGCATATGGGAACTTCTCACAGTCAGCTCTTCTTACACAAGGTGTCCCATAAAGTTCTATTCTGGCTCCCCTTCTATTTTCCCTTTATCTGCTCCCCCAGATGACCATCTTTCAAAAACATGATATCTAGTATCATTATTATGCTGAAGATATGCAGCTATACCTCAAAGGCAGTCATGACATGACTTCACCTGTAAAAAAGCTGTTGAAATGCTTTGAGGATATTAAATATTGAATGGCACAACATTTCTTACAATTAAACAAAAATAAAACAGAAGTCATTATTTTTGGCCTTACCACATCTGCTGTTGAAATTGATACTCAGTTAGGCTGCTTTGCAGCAATGATTCATAATGATGTCAGAAACCTAGGTATCATCTTCAAGTTGTCACTAAGTTTTGAAAAACAAATTTCCACTTTAGTAAACTCCAGTTTTTACCAACTGAGGCAAATTGCTAAACTAAAATTAACAGTTATTCACTGCTGGCTATTAGCCTGATGTGCAAATAAAAGAATAACCTTTGTTAACAACTGGGACAATTTTTGGGAAATGCCTGGATGTTTCAAAATGTATGTATTATGTATTATTCCAAAATATGGGAGCAAAACTGCCTAGCTGAAGGATTAGAGCATGATCTTAAATCACAGGTTGTTGTTTATCCCACCTGTTATTTTCCCAAAGCTGTGACACATAATCCCTGTTGTGGGGCATCCAGTAAATTTAGTCATGATGCAGACCTTAAATTAACTGATAACCAAAAAATAAGGTGTATAATTAGACCAAGAGATAAAACCAGACCCTCCACCAGGGGCACCTGTAATATAAATCTACTTCAAATTAAAACAAAAAATATATCAGCAGTTCAGAAAAAAGCATGCAGATTTAAATGCTGCTTATTGAACATTCACTCTCTTGGAAGTAAAGCTGTTTTGGTAAATAATATCATATTATGTACAAAATCTGATCTGTGTCTTCTCACTGAAACCTGGCTTAGTAAATCTGATACTGTTCCCCTAGCTGAGGCTTCACCAGATGGATACACATTCCTTCATAGGTCTAGAGATTCTGGTCGAGGAGGAGGCCTAGCAATAATTAATTGTAACAAAATGCAAATCACCTCTAAGTATTTAGGCAACTGCACATCCTTTGAGGTATTTTTTTTTAAACATTAAAACAGATTCCAACACAATTATAGTGCTAGTCTATAGACCACCAGGGCCATATTGATTGTTCATGACTGAACTTAACAACCTTTTATCTGATTTGGCTATAAATTATGATCACGTAGTATTGATGGGGATTTTAATGTAAACATTGATGTGGAAACTGACACTTTTAGCAAATGTTTTACTTATTTGTTAAATTCAGATTTTGTCAGATTGTCAAAGGTCCAACTCATAATCATAACTACACATTCGATTTAATTATAACTTACAAAATTGAAATTCAAAATTAAAATATTACTCCATTAAATGAAATTATTTCTGATCATTACTTAATTGCATTTGATTTAGTTTTGCCCTTACCAATACACTCACAGATTAAAACAAAGACATTACAACATCTAGATTGTTGCTTCAAAATTTACAGATACTTTGAGTAAGTTGAGTGTAATTGTGGAAAACCATTTAGATCAGTTAACATCAAATGTAAACATGGAAAACAATTTAGATCAGCTAACATCACATTATAATGTGACTTTGAGAGATGGTCTACCCATCACAACAAAAGTGATCAAAGCACATAGAAAGTCTCCCGGGTTTAATGAAAACACTCAAGCTCTTAAATTAGAGTGTCAAAAACTGGAGCGCAGATAGAGAACAACAAAGCTTCAGGTCTTTCAAATTACATCGACAGAAAGTGTTAAAAATACAAAAAAGCTCTCTTTAAAGCTTGCTCAGAATACTATTCTACAATAGTCCATCCATCCATTATCCAATCTGCTATATCCTAACTAGAGGGTCACGGGGGTCTGCTGGAGCCAATCCCAGCTAACACAGGGTGCAAGGTAGGAAACAAACCCCGGGCAGGGCGCCAGCCCACCGCAGGGCACACACACACACACCAAGCACACACTGGGGACAATTTTTTAGGATCACCAATGCACTTAACCTGCATGTCTTTGGACTGTGGGAGGAACCCCACGCAGACACGGGGAGAACATGAAAACTCCACACAGGGAGGACCCCGGAAGCAAACCCGGGTCTCCTAACTGCGAGTATTCTACAATAATAGATAGCAATAATGAAAATCCTTGGGTACTGTTTAGAACAACGGCTAATTAACAAATGGGAATCCAGATCTACAGTGCAAAATACCAGGAGATGTAAGCAGTACAGACTTTATGAATGTCTTCAATGAGAAAATTAAAAATATAAGATCCCAGATCACAGCATCACAGTACAAACCACTTACTAGCTTGGCAGACCCTGTCTCAACTTGCATTCAACACTTTAAAATTTTGAATCCTGTAACTGAGCAGGAACTCTTAACTTTAATTTATAACATGAAACCTACTATTTGATCTCTAGATCCAGTGTCAACAAAACTAGTAAAAAGTAGATGGATGTTCTTGCAGCACCTATTCTTAGCATTATCAATAGTTCATTATTGCATGGCACAGTACCTAATGCACTAAAAGTGTCAATCATTAAACCATTACTTAAAAAGTCAGACCTAGACCCACGCATTCTTAATAACTATAGACCTATTTCAAATTTACCCTTTCTCTCTAAAATACTAGAAAAAATAGTCGGTAATCAGCTTCAGTCACACCTTATGCATTACAATTTATTTGAGAAATTCCAGTCTGGTTTCCGCACTGATCATAATACAGAAACAGCACTAATGAGTGTTGTAAACGACATTCTGATATTCTCTGATGAAGGAAACTCCACTGTAATTATGTTGTTAGACTTAAGCGTAGCATTTGACACTATTAACCATTCTATTTTACTGCACAGGCTAGAAAATGATATTGGGCTTACAGGCACTGTGCTCGCTTGGTTTAGTTCTTATTTATCAGATCGATTCCAATACAGAAATGTGCTGACAGTACTCCATTATACACAGAAGTGAGATATGACGTCCCGCAGGGCTCAGTACTGGGACCTTTACTGTTTTGACTTTACATGGTTCCACTGGGATCTATCATTAGAAAACATCATGTTAATTTTCTCTTGTACGCAGATGACACCCAGTTATACCTTGTTTTTTAGATCAAATGAAATTTCTCCAATGTTATCTTTAATTAGTTGTGTTATGAATTAAAGGAGGGGATGGATGAGAACTACCTATCTTTAAACACCAATAAAACAGAGATGTTAATTATTGGAAGGAATGACGTTGATTGCAACAATATTTTGTCATCATTTAACTCAGTTGGAATCACCATTAATTTTACTGAATCAGCCCACAATTTAGGAGTTATCTTTGACTCTAGCATTTCATTTAAAGCACACATTACAAAGTTGTCCAAATCATGTTTCTTCCATCTTAAAAATGTTGGGAAATTAAGTCGTCAAGTCAAGTTGGGGAGCATGCACTTGTACAGTGCATTGCCGCACCCACTACACAATGAAACAACTTGGGATCTGGTTTGCAACCCCCAGGCAGACACGCGGCCCAATTGTTGTTGCAGCCAAGTGTTAAATGGGTGGCCTCTTGGTCTGGTCCAGCCACTCGGGTCCCCAACAATGAGGATCTTATGAGCTGGATCACCCTCTGGGAAACACGCCACATGGCCGTAGTGCCCTAACTGACGCTCCCTCACAATGCAGGTAATGTGCCTCATTCGAGACTCCGTGAGTAACCGCTCATTCGACACAAAGTCAAACCAGTGGTACCCAAGGATTTTCCGGAGAAACACAGTACCAAAGGAGTCCAGTCTTCGTCTCAGGTCACTGGATAGCCTCCATGTCTCGTGACCATATAGCAAGATTCTAAAGACTTAGACCTTTATCCTTTTGCATAGATATCGGGAGCGCCACACACCCCTTTCCAGCGACCTCATGACCCCCCATGGTCTCCCAATCTGTCTACTAACTTCATAGGAAGAGTCACCAGAGACATGAATGTCACTGCCTAGGTAAGTAAACCTCTCAACAAGGTCGACACTCTCTCCGCAAAGAGACACACTGCTGATGGCTGTGCCCATGAGGTCATTAAAGGCCTGGATCTTGGTTTTTATCCAGGACACTCACAAGCCCAGATACTCGCTCAGGCTCTCGAGGCCCCAATGCTGAACATCGTCAGCAAAGTCAAGATCCATGAACCTTTCTTCACCAACAGATGCCCCACAGCCGCTGGACCCCACAACCTTGCCCAACACCCAGTCCATACAAGCATTGAACAGAGTAGGAGCAAGAACACACCCCTGACGAACCCCAGAATCAACTGGGAAAAACGCAGAGGTCCTGTCTCCACTCTGTACAGCACTCACAATACCAGTGTACAGGCCGGCCATGATATCCAGCAACCTCGAGGGGATCCCGCGAATCCTCAGGATGTCCCACAGGGCAGCTCAATCAGCTGAGTCGAACGCTTTGTGAAAATCGACAAAAGCTGCAAAGAAACTCTGACAATATTTTGCGCTCCATGAGAACCCTCAGTGCCAGGATGCGATTGATGGTAGACTTCTTAGGTGCAAAGCCAGACTGTTCCAGTTGCTGGTAAGTGAGCAAGTGATCACAGATCCTATTGAGGATGACCCTAGCAAGGACCTTACCCAGCACCAAGAGCAGTGTTATCCCCCTGTAGTTGCTGCAATCTGGACGATCACCCTTCCCTTTCCAGATAGGGACAAGTCCCATTTTCCAGTCAGTTGGTATGATGCCAGTCTCCCAAATGGAAGGAAAGATTGCTTGCAATGCCAGGAGGACAGCCTTACCACCAGCCTGGAGAAATTGACCCCGGATACCACAGATCCCTGCAGCCTTTCCCCCCCTCAGCTGGTTCACCACCTGTGCAATCTCAGTGAGATTGGGTGGTTCACAGCTAATTGGATGATCAGCCTCAAGAACCGTGGACCCAGAGATATCCAACGTCCTAGCTGGAGGATCAGCTTTGAACAACTGCGCAAAGTAGCCAGCTCAGTGGGTCATAACTGCAGTGTCATCCGTAAGGACTGTTCCATCAGCTGCCCTGACTGTGACTATCCAAGGAACAGATTCAGTGTGCGTAATGCTTCAATTCCGCTTTAAGCAGGACGTGGGTCACTAGACCACAGATGGTGTGTCACTTGCTAACAAATTCCTCTAACAAACGCCTCTTTATCTGCCCTCAGAGCGCTTGCAACCACTCCTCTCAGTTCCTGGAGTTGCCAATGAGCCGTGCGCTGCGATTCCTCTCAATGATATCCAGGATGCCCTGCGAGATGAAACACCTCCTTCTGGGAACACTGGTAACACCAACACAACCCTCAGCAACCTTCAGGGTCTTGTCACGGAACGTCTCCCACATCACATTAGGATCAGCAGTCGTACACAAATCTGCAAGTTCCTCACACAAACTGCGGGCAAACTCGTTAGAAACAGCCTGGTCTTGGACTCTGGCCAAGTTCAGGCTCATTTTCCTAGTAGGTGGTAACCTACTGGACCTAAGCTGGATCCTAAGAGTGCAACAACAAGTCTGTGGCCAGAATTCACAAACTGGGCACTTCTGTAGACCCTGCAGTTTTGCAAGAGCCTCCAGAGTCTGCCCACAAGGATGTGTTCGATCTCCTTCACTGCAACACCAGTACTGGAGTACCAATTCCAACGATGTGGTTCAGGGTGCTGGAACCAGGATCAGGAAATTAAGGTGCTTTCTAAATAAACAGGATTCTGAGAAATTAATTCATGCATTTATTTCTAGTAGGACTGACTACTGCAATGCTGTGTTCACTGGATGTTCAAATTGTTCTTTATATAGCTTCCAGTTAATCCAAAATGAACAAGAAAATACGAACACATAACTCCAGTTTTTAAATCCTTACACTGGCTCCCAGTTAAGTTTAGGGTAGATTTCAAAATTCTCCTTTTAACATATAAAGCCTTAAATGGCCAAGGTCCGGCTTACTTGTCTGAACTTATCATGACTTACAAACCAGAGCACACAATAAGATCTCATGATGCCGGTCTGCTTATGATTCCAAGGATTAATAAAATAACTTTTAGTTATAGGGCCCCTAAAATGTGGAATGGTCTGCCTGCTACTATAAGAGATGGCCCTTCAGTCTCAGCTTTCACATCCTGGCTGAAGACTCACTACTACCCGTGGAATGGCCAAATGGGGGAGGCAGCTTGAAGGATGAGGTCTCCAGGACTCTACACAAATCCAAATCTTATTATGGGATATATCATCTACTGTTAAATTCTGCTCTGTACTTCTAAAATTTATATTTTTTATTTCTTACTATATTGAGGAATTGTTCTGTTCTGTGAACTGCATTGTATTGTATTGACCCCCTTCTTTTGACACCCACTGCACGCCCAGCCTACCTGGAAAGGGGTCTCTCTTTGAACTGCCTTTCCCAAGGTTTCTTCTATTTTTCTCTACAAGGTTTTTTTGGGAGTTTTTCCTTGTCTTCTTAGAGAGTCAAGGCTGGGGGGCTGTCAATAGGCAGGGCCTGTTAAAGCCCATTGCGGCACTTCCTGATTTTGGGCTATACAAAAATAAACTGTATTGTATTGTATTGTACTTCAGTTTAGCATATCCTGACTAGAGCTGCTGGTTAACGGTACAGACTGCATCTCTGTTGTTGGTCATCAGCACTAAAACATAAGTAATAATTTGTTGCTAACCCTCACCTATTCTGTTTCTCTTCTCTGCACTGTACTGCCCACCTGCCAAGTTGTTTTGCCTGCGTAGTATAAAACATCACCATCATCCTTATCAAAATCTTTTTGACAGGTGTATGCCCCACCCCCCGGCATTTCTGGTACCGAACTGATGCAACCTGGTTAATGGACGTTCCCACGCTCTGGTCTCTACCCGTTGTTGTGCAATGGTTTGACAGGCATCGGACATTTTGCCAGTCGTCCGAATGGAATTGGTTAGCCAATCTTGGCCATGGTCCTAAAAATGGGCTGGTCAGCTTTGTAAGCAGAGACTGACCTTCGGGGACCTGTAAGGAGTCAAAAGGTAAGTCAGCAATGTGGTGGAGCAGGCATCCTACTTCTATGTGTGTACAGCGCCTGTATGTACAGAGAGTACAGAGAGCGTGAGTGACAGACCCAGAGACAGGATGTACAAGAAGGCTTTAGGGAGAATCTATTACACACCCAAGGAACCTGGCAGTTTTGGTGGTATTAACAGCTTCTTGAGAAATGTATCAGGTTGTGGGGAAAATGTCAAGTGAAAAAACGTGTTGGAATGGATGAGTGGACAATATATTTACAGTGTTCACAAACCAGCACAGCTGAGGTTCAAGAGAAACAGAACAATTATTTCAGCGGTCGATGACCAGTGGCAAATTAGATTTGGTAGAGATGTCTTATTACTCAAAATTCGATGATGGATATAAATTTATCCTCACGTGTATCAATGTGCTCTCAAAATATGCTTGGGATGTACCATTAAAGGCCAAGACAGGGAAAGAAGGTTCTCTGGGTTTTAGTTTGTTCTTTAGACAGGGTAGAATTCCAAAGAAACTACAGACAGACCAAGGCAAAGAATTTCATAACACATTGGTACAAAAACTACTAAAACAGAACAATATTGTACATTTTGTCACGAACAGTAATGTAAAGGCCAGTATAGTAGAATGATTCAATAGGACCAAAATGTGGAAATATTTTACCTATGCAAATAGTTTTCAGTATATAGATATCCTGTCAGACTTTCTGCACAGTTTTCACACCACAATTAAAATAAGACCTGTAGATGTGACTCCAGAAAATGGTCTGAGTGTTTGGAAAACAGTCTATGGCAGGGCCATGCAAAGAAAATCTACTCCGTGCACTTTGAAAATAGGTGATCATGTCAGAGATTCAAAATTAAAAGGTGTATTCGAAAAAGGCTATGAGCAGTCGTTTACAGATGAAATATTTATTATTGTGGACTGCTTTAAACGACTCAAACCTGTATATAAACTAAAAGATTATGCAGGTGATGAAATTCAATTGACAATTTATGCAGAAGAGTTACAAAAAATAAACTCTGATGCTAACAAGGTGTACCGCAGCCAGAAAATTCTAGCCACTCGTGGGTGTGGTAGAAACAAGCATGTATTGGTAAAATGGCTTGGTTAGGACAAGAAATTTAACAGTTGGGTCAAGGCCTTAGAAGTGAAAGACATAAGGAGTTGAGAAAAGCAAGAAAAAATGTCTAAAGTCAGAAATTGATTTTATGTAACACTGCCAAGTAATTCATCGGCCTGGACTTTTCCCAACAACACGATAGAATTTTTCTCCGTTCAGCTAACCAAGACAATAGAACAGTACAGAGACTGGGAAGAGGCATTGGTGGAACTGACTTACCCAAAAACATTCAATTCCAAGAAGGTTTAAGAGAGAATCTATTACATGCTGTGAGCTGCGGAGCTGATCGCACCTCCAGAGAATACAGACGTCCCTGGGAAAATCCCTGAAAAACATTGACAGACTATCTTCACATTCCTCCTTACCTTTCTGGCGGCTCTGTCGTGTAATATACCTCTCGCACAGTACTCCGCTTACTTAAAAAGCCTGTACAGGCTTCTTTCAGTTTGTTAAATTGATTGTTTGCTTCTCCTTCTCTCTCTCAGACTTCTCCTGCTCCTGGCTCGTATTCCTCCGAAGAAGAAGATCCCCGTGCTTACTTTTAATTGACAAACGGAGGTGTCAACTCTTTCCTATCAAGAAGCACGTTTGAAACCCTTTAAAGAGACAAATGTTTGTTTGCAGTGTTTGAATAAAATTCCAGTCTCTTCAACCTCTGTTTTCTGTGCAATTCTGTGACCCAAGCGTGACAATGCCAAAGGAAACTGGCAGTGCAGCCCAAACACACCATGGGCATCCCATTACCTCAACCACCTTCCAAGCCATACCCTTTATAAAGCAAATCAAAGTAGAAGATACCAAGGTGTCTTAAAAACAAGAACTTTATTAAATGATTCAAGGACACACACAGCTTGCATCCTTTACCTCATGATCTTACCCAACCCATCTGTTATAAAATGATTCATAAAGGAGAGAAAAAAAGATACCAAGGTGCCTTAAAACAACAAGTTTATTGAAGCAAAATTCCAAACATAGCAATTAACACTTAGTCTTCGCTTTCAGAGTTACACACTGTGTGCTATACATTCATTTTTTTTTTAAATATATGAATAAAGCAGGAAAATACTCAGTGATACATATATGATGTGGGCATCATAAATGTTTATGATGCACTCACAGGCAATAATGTTTTATACTGTATGATGCAAACTTAATTGAAAAGATTTCTTGAGCATTCCGTTCATAAATTTATCAAAAGAGACTTTGGGTAAATTACAGTATGAAACTGCAGTCAGGCTTAGGAAAATATTCACACAAGCTTGTTTGTATACAGATCAGTAATCCATTTGAAAAGAAACAAAACACAAGCATTGTATACAAGTATGAGAACACAATCAAATTGCAAACCAGGTCCAAATCCATCAGTGAGCCAGTAATACCCCTAAATAAAAGTGTTTAAGCCAGCACATTTTATATATTTGTATTTCACTAAATTATGCAAGCCCATTTTCTCTGTTTGAAACAGAGCCCACCACAGAAAGCTGATCCTCACAGGCTGAATCATTTGTGCGTAAGCATAAATGGGTATCTCTCCCTGCTCAAACTCCAATATAACATCATCCACATTTCTATTGACAGATTTAAGAAAACAGGGGAGATTATACATTTTTAGCATAGCACGCGCGCAGGACACAAGTCTATTCTTTCTAGCCCTTTGGAGCATAAATAAGCTATGTCTATAAGCCCAAGAATGTTTTTAGACAGCCATACATTCAAATTACCTGTTTAGATTTCTCTGGTTCATGTTCACGTTCTATCGACTGGTTATCTTCTATAATGATGACAACTGGTTTCTGCTTTAGCAGTATGTTTTGTTGTTGCAGAATCCATGTTTTGCTTCTTTCTAATAAAACAAAAGGAAATATGTGTCTGTGATGGAGAAGCAAGAACGCTCCACGGACCAAGCGACACACGGACTGTGGTTAGCGTAGCTGGTTAAAACATTGCAAACTGTGGTGGACAGCCAACCTACTTCAACTCGGTCAAAACAAAATGTTAGCTGTAAAACAAGCGTTAGTGTCTCCTTTCAGACTTTGAGAGTGGTGGACTCAGCCGACCTGCTCAGTCTCTGTCATAAGGAGATGGCCACCTATGCTTGATTTTACCCAAAGACCAAAGGAGAGACAGAAAAGGAAAAAAAATGTTAAAAAACCAGCACAACTTACCCAATTCTTGTTATTGAGGTGCCTGGGCCTTTGGGTCCAAATATCCATCCTTAAATATGCTTTTGATCGAGGCTTTTACAATGCTGGGGCCAATCAAAACATTTTAAGGTAAGATTTTTTAAGATAACCCGCCAACATATTTTTAACCAATCAACAAACACATGCCTCATGTTAAGCTAACCAATGGAATTACACCATGCCGGTGGGGACGTGCGCTGAGTGCATCAAGCACTTCCCAAGTTCAGAGGATACAGGATACACACCAGGCGTCGGGAATGTGAAAAGTCTATGGCTAAAAGACAATATGGCGTGACTGAAAAAAATTTATGAACTGGAGTGTCAATGAAAACGGTGTTAGCATATGAATTTAACAGACAAAATCACTTGCATTGGTGGCGCATGCATAGGGCAGCTGCTTTCTAGGCCAGGAGATCCGGGATCACGTATGGGGACGAGAACGAAAGTAAGACAGGTTTTTTAATTTGTGTATATTATCATGATTAAAATATTAATGTATGTTATTCTATCATAGCCCCATAAACTAAATGGTAAAAAATGGAATGCTCTTCTTGTCATTCTTAATACACACAATTTAATTTATGATATGCCTAGAAGTTGGTAAGACACGCTAAGGGAAAACAGTTTTGTAAATAAATATAAATCCTGTAACGTGTTAATATTTATGTATATATAAGTCATGAATGTGTGTAATGATTTAATTAGTCTTTTTATTCCTGGCATGATTAACTTGTACCCAGTGGCGGCTCGCGTATAGGCACTGTGGAACTGCAGCACCCCCTATTTCCACTTAATATTATCGATAACATTTAATATAATGAGTCCTTTTTTCTTTAATTCTTTCTTTATACTTGTACAATATATAATCCTTAAGCTTAATGTCAGTAGCCATTCCCCAGTTTATAAAAAAGATACAAAAATCTTTGTATGGAACTGTGCGCTTCACAGTTCCAGCGGCGTGGTGTTTGGCTGTTGTGCGCATGTGCACATAGGAAGCTGCACGCGAGGCTGCAAGGGAGAGAGAGCACTGTCGCTCCCGCAGAGTCGACCCTGGCGTGCTGGTAGAAGGTGTTTTTTTTTTTTTACTCCGCGTGCGTTGTGCTTAAAAACCGTGTACCATATTCTTGAATGTGATAAAGTGTAGAATTAGATTATTATCCTGCTTCCAGTTATTCTATTTGATTCATTTTTTTTTTCGGTTTCTGAATAAATTTTCTTTTTATACATGTTTGTTTCCTTTTACACAATTTTAAAACAAAGGCTAAAAATTTTCTGGAGCAGCACCCCCACTAATTTTAGCTATGAGCCGCCACTGCTTGTACCTTAAAAAGAAGAAGAAAGCATTATTTTGGTGCATAGCAGCCATTTACTAATTAACTAGGATATGTTAAGAAAAAAGTCCTGCGGTGGGTTGGCACCCTGCCCGGGATTAGTTCCTGCCTTGTGCCCTGTGTTGGCTGGGATTGGCTCCAGCAGACCCATGTGACCCTGTGTTCGGATTCAGCGGGTTGGAAAATGGATGGATGTTAAGAAAAAAGAAGCAGCGCATCTGATCTGTGTATTGGCCGGTGTAAATAAATAAATAAATAAAAATCCTGTAACATGTTAATATTTATGTATAAGTAGAAAGTCAAATGCTGGCTTAGTGGCATCCTCATAAGCCTCAAGAAAGCAGAGCCACCTTGTTGGGTACATCTGACGGACCAATATTGATATCTGTTGTTTGTTTCTCGGATTCTTAAACAATGTATTTTGCATTTACTGATATATAGTACGGCTCTGTTTTCCCTGGCAAAAAAAAAAAAAAATTTTGAACAATATAGATTATGCTCAAATTTCTATGATGAACATACTTTGTGAATGCCAATTCCATCTCATTACTTTTACAGGCAGATTGCATGAGATCATCCACGACAACTATGTTTATTTTATCATGGGGTAACAATGAGTCGTCATTTAGGGAGTTAGGGAGACCTTCTATAAATTTTATACATCTGAAATTTTTCATCAATTCTGAATAGAGATGTTGCCAAACAGAATAACAATAGAGGATATTTTGTGGTTGGTGAGACATCATTTTCGTCCCAGATTCTAGTAATGTTTTCACAAAAAAGATTTTCCACAGTTGCTCAGTCCACTTAAGATACAGGAAAACAGGGTGTTGTAAACGTCCATTATTATTATTATTTATTTATTTTTTCTCAGAATAAATAGCCAAAAGGTAACAACGCAAAATATACAGTTAACACATGCTTGTCATACACAACTTTTTTGTGTTGTTTTTTTTTTTATTTATTTATTTTTTTCTGGTTTCTATATGCCAGCTGTGTTTTACCCTTACAATACCAAGATCTTCAAGTTTAATTTTTATTCTGGGCATGATTAACTTGTGCCTTAAAAATAAGAAAAAGGCATTCTTTTGCTTCATTTATAAATTAACTGGGATATGTTAATAAAAAGAAGCAGCGCATCTGATTCGTGTATTGGCTGGTGGCGCACACATAGAGCTGTCATTTTCTAAGCCAGGACATCTGGGTTTGTGTCCGGGCAGAAAAGCAAAAGTAAGACATTGACTTTTAAAATGTGTATATTATTATGATTATGCATTACTGTATGTTAGCGGCTGCCCTATGCGTGCGCCACCGAGTGTTATAAAGATTTTGTCTGTTACTATTAAATTCATATGCTAACACCATTTTCATTGACACCCCAGTTCATAAATTTTTTTCAGTCGCGCCATATTGTCTTTTAGCCATAGACTCTTCACATTCCCACCGCCTGGTGTGTATCCTGATTGGCGGCTCTGAAATTGGGAAGTGCTTGATGCACTCAGCACACGTCCCCACCGGCATGGTGTAATTCCATTGGTTAGCTTAACATGAGGCATGTGTTTGTTGATTGTTTAAAAATATGTTGGCGGGTTATCTTAAAAAATCTTACCTTAAAATGTTTTGATTGGCCCCAGCATTGTAAAAGCCTCGACCAAAAGCATATTTAAGGATGGATATTTGGACCCAAAGGCCCAGGCACCTCAATAACAAGAATTGGGTAAGTTGTGCTGGTTTTTTTTTTCCTTTTCTTTTCTGTCTCTCCTTTGGTCTTTGGGTAAAACGAAGCTCAGGTGGCCACCTCCTTATGACAGAGACTGAGCAGGTCGGCGGAGTCCACCACTCTCAAAGTCTGAAAGGAGACACTAACGCTTGTTTTACAGCTAACATTTTGTTTTGACCGAGTTGAAGTAGGTTGGCTGAGTCCACCAGTTTTTGCAAGGTTTTAACCAGATACGCTAACTACAGTCCATGTGTCGCTTGGTCCGTGGAGTGTTCTTGCTTCTCCGTCACAGGGACTGGTTGAAAAGTCAGAGCCACAGTGCGGCATCGGCACTTACTGGTCCCGCTTACCTGATCAGTGTGTCACTTGGTCAGTGTAGCGTTCTTGCTTCTCCATCACGGAGACTGGCTGAAAAGTCAGAGCCACAGTGTGGCATCGGCGCTTACTGGCCCTGCTTACCCCGTTCGTGTGTTGCTTGGTCAGTGGAGCATTCTCGCTTCTCCATCACTGAGACACACACATATTTCCTTGTGTTTTACTAGGAAGCAGCAAAACATGGATTCTGCAACAGCAAAACATACTGCTAAAGCAGAGACATGTCATCATTATAGAAGATAACCAGTCGGTAGAACGTGAACCTGAACCAGAGAAATCTAAACAGGTAATTTGAAAGCATGGCTGAACTAAAAACGTTCTTGGGCTTATAGACATAGCTTATTTATGCTCCAAAGGGCTAGACAGATAGACAGACAGACAGATAGATAGATAGACAGACAGATAGATAGATAGATAGATAGATAGATAGATAGATAGATAGATAGATAGATAGATAGATAGATAGATAGATAGATAGATAGATAGATAGATAGATAGATACTTTATTAATCCCAAGGGGAAATTCACAAAGAAGGGATAGAATTGTGTCCTACGTGGGTGCTATGCTAAAAATGTATAATCTTCCGTTTTCTTAAATCTGTCAAGAGAAATGTGGATGATGTTATATCGGAGTTTGAACAGGGAGAGGTACCCATTGATGCTTACGCACAACTGATTCAGCCTGTGAGGACCAGCTTTTTGTGTTTGGCTCTGTTCCAAACAGAGAAAATAGGCTTGCATAATTTAGTGAAATACAAATATATAAAACATGTGCTGGCTTAAACACTTTTATTTAGGGGTATTACCGGCTCACTGATGGGTTTCGACCTGGTTTGCAATTTGATTGTGTTCTCATACTTGTATACAATGCTTGTGTTTTGTTTCTTTTCAAATTGATTACTGATCTGTATACAAACAAGCTTGTGTGAATATAAGCCTGACTGCAGTTTCTTACTGTAATTTACCCAAAGTCTCTTTTGACAAATTTATGAATAGAGTGCTCAAGAAATCTTTTCAATTAAGTATGCATCATACAGTATAAAACATTATTGCCTGTGAGTGCATTACACCAACAAAAACATTTATGATGCCCACATCATAAATGTATCAGTGAATACTTTCCTGCTGTTTCTCCTGCTTTATTCATACATTAAAAAAAATTAATTAATTAATGTATAGCACACAGTGTGTAACTCTGAAAGCGAAGACTATGTGTTAATTGCTATGTTTGGAATTTTGCTTCAATGAACTTGTTGTTTTAAGGCACCTTGGTACCTTTTTTTCTCTCCTTTATGAATCATTTTATAACAGATGGGTTGAGTAAGATCATGAGGTAAAGGATGCAAGCTGTGTGTGTCCTTGAATCATTCAATAAAGTTCTTGTTTTTAAGACACCTTGGTATCTTCTACTTTGATTTGCTTTATAAAGGGTATGGCTTGGAAGGTGGTTGAGGTAATGGGATGCCCATGGTGTGTTTGGGCTGCACTGCCAGTTTCCTTTGGTGTGTAATAGATTCCCTACAAAACCTTCTTGTACATCATCTCTCTAAAAGTTACTGTTTTTTAAGAAACCTTAGTATCTTCTACTTTATGATCTGCTCTATAAATGGGGTGGTTTGGTAGATGGGTGAAGTAATGGGATGCTCATGGTGTGTTTGGGATGCACTGGCAGGTTCCTTGGGTGTGTAATAGATTCTTTCTAAAACCTTCTTGTACATCCTCTCTCTGGGTCTGTCACTCATGCTCTCTTGTTTCCTGATTCATTAGTGTAAATTATGCTTCCTGGGTGATGTAATTGAATGGTTTTGGGTTATGTCAGTTCCACCAATGCCACATCCCAGTCTCTGGACAGTTCTCTTGTCTTGGCTAGCTGAACAGTGAATGATGCTATCGTATTGTTGGGAAAAGTCCTGGCTGATGAATTACTCGGCAGTGTTACCTAAAATCCATTTCTTACTTTAGACATTATTTCTTGCTTTTCTCAACTCCTTATGTCTTTCACTTCTGAAGCCTTGACCCAACTGTTAAATTTCTTGTCCCAACCAAGCCATTTTACCAATACATGCTTGTTTTTACCACACCCACGAGTGGCTAGAATTTTCTGGACGCAGTACTCCTTGTTAGTGTCATAGTTTATATTTTGTAATTCTTCTGCATAAATTGTCCCTTGAATTTCATCACCTGCATAATCTTTTAGTTTATATACAGATTTGAGTCATTTAAAGCAGTCCACAATAATAAATATTTCATCTGTAAAGACTGTTCATAGCCTTTTTCGAATACACTATTTTATTTTGAAACTCTAACGTGATCACCTATTTTCAAAGTGCACGGAGTAGATTTTCTTTGCACGGCCCTGCCATAGACTGTTTATCAAACACTCAGAGCATTTTCTGGAGTCACATCTACAGGTCTTATATTAATCGTGGCATGAAAACTGTGGTTATAACTGTGCAGAAAGTCATCTATATACCGAAAAGTATTTGCATAAGTCAAATATTTCCACATTTTGGATTTTAAGGTCCTATTGAATCGTTCTACTATACTGGCCTTTATATCACTGTTCGTGACAAAATGTACAATATTGTTCTGTTTTAGTAGTTTTTGTACCAATGTATTATTAAATTCTTTGCCTTGGTCTGTCTGTAGTTTCTTAGGAACTCTACCCTGTCTAAAGATCAAACTAAAACCCAGAGAAACTTCTTTCCCTGTCTTAGCATTTAATGGCACATCTCAAGCATATTTTGAGAGCACATTGATACACGTGAGGATAAATTTATATCCATCATTGAATTTTGAGTAATAAGACATCTCTACCAAATCTAATTGCCACTGGTCATCGACCGTTGAAATGGGTCTATCACTCACTCCTTCTGTACTCTCTGTACATACAGTATCAGCACTGTACACACATAGGAGTAGGATGCCTGCTCTGCCCCATTGCTGACTTACCTTTTGACTCCTTACAGGTCCCCGAAGGTCAGTCTCAGCTTACAAAGCTGACCAGCCCATTTTTAGGACCACGGCCAAGATTGGCTGACCAATTCCATTCGGATGACTGACAAAATGTCCGATGCCTGTCAAACCATCGCACGACAACGGGTAGAGACCAGAGTGTGGGAACATCCATTAACCAGGCTGCATCAGGTGGGTACCGGAAATGCCAGGGGGGCAGGACATACACCTGTCAAAATGATTTTGATAAGGATAATGGTGACGTTTTATACTACTTTCCTGCCTAAGGTAAAGCTATCTCTGATGGAGGATCACAGGAATCATCAGGTAGAGGGGTCCTTTCATTGGATTGGATTGGCCCAGCGCTATCTTAGCTGTGGAATGGCCAACTGGGGGAGGCAGCTTGATGGCTGAGGTCTCCAGGACTCTAAAAAAATCCAAATCATATCATGTAATATCATCTACTGTTAAATTCTGCTTGGTAATTGTAATATTTTTATTTTACTATTATACTGTATTGAGGATTACTTGTGTTTTGTTCTGTGTAGTGTATTGTATTGACCCCCTTCTTTTTGACACCCACTGCATGCCCAACCTACCTGGAAAAGGGTCCATCTTTGAACTGCCTTTCCCAAGGTTTCTTCCACTTTTTCCCTACTAGGGTTTTCTTTTTTTTTTGGGAGTTTTTCCTTGTCTTCTTATACAGTCAAAGCTGACGGCTGTGAAGAGGCAGGGCCTTTTAAAGCCCATTGCAGCACTTCTCATGTGATTTTGGGCTACACAAAAAAAAATTGTATTTTATTGTATCACATAGTTGTTTTCGGTTGAGAAGGGAAGTGGCATGCAGTTTTTTTTTTTTAAGAAAATAGACTCTCACATATTGACTCCAAGATGATCATATGCCTTTTCAAAAGCTGATTCCCATGGTAGGACACTAAAGTTGTTTTAGATAGGCGAGCTCAGTACAGCATCAATCTTAATTGTTCATGCAGACTCTATACAGTTAACAGACTGAAAGTGTTGGCTATAAACATATGTGCTACTATGGCTGCTATGTTTTTTATTTAGATTTTGAACACAGAGAAACACTACAGAAGTTCTTTTTACAAATTGTTCCAATATTTTGGATGACTAGAATAGTGTTTACCCCTTGATGACACCTCCTGGAAGAAAAAACACAAGAGTGTGAAAAGGACCTATTCTAGCCTTGGGATTACAGAATAACTTCTTTGTGAATTTCCCATTGGGATTGATAAAGTATCTATCTATCTATCTATCTATCTATCTATCTATCTATCTATCTATCTATCTATCTATCTATCTATCTATCTATCTATCTATCTATCTATCTATCTATCTATCTATCTATCTATCTATCTATCTATCTATCTATTCAACTCTTTCAGCCAGTGCAGAAAACGAACAACATTCACCCTTCCCGTTTCAGTCCCATTTTTAAAAAAATCAGATTGGTGTGAACAGTTAAGTTCTTATGTCTAACTAATTAAGGAAAGCAATTCAGTTAAACAATTTCCAAAATAAAAAACATCTCCTAAAAAGTAAAAAGCATAAAAGAAACAGCAATACCTTTTGTGACTATAGATTAATCTTACGCATATGTTCTTTTGTTGTTTATTTTTTTTTAACAATTATTATTTTATTTTGGGCTGTGGGTGAAGTTACTTAGTTTTTATTATACCCATTATGCTGTCCATTATGTAAGCTATGTGACAATTTATGCTACTGTTACACATTAGCTGTGCAAAATTTATGAGGTATTCTCTATATATTCTATAAACTGCAGACTTGTTTTCTTCACTGCTAGTGACTACTTGTGTGGCACTGGCTTATTAAATACATGTATCAGCTGGTTGATTTTACTAGATGAAGGCTATAATCATTGAGGGTGTTTAAAGTTAATAACTTTGGAAATAAGTTTTCTGTTTAAAGTTTATTAAGAATATCATAAACTTAAGAATATGATAAATATTCTTAGTTTGCTTTCATAATTTGTTTCATTCAGTGTTCGACTAAGACAGTAAATTTCACCTGGAATCAGGGCAGAATATATAACAAGCTATGGTTTTGCTCTCACAATCTGATGTAGCTTAACAAAGTTTTTTTTTCATTTGTTACATTTTTTTTTTTATTTTATTTTTTGAGTTTTAATCAGGCAAACATTCCTCCACCCCCCACAGCACTGCTATACATCCTGGCAACAAGTTCAGTTGTTACATAGCATTATTCTCTCATCACACCAAATAGGACCTCTACAGCTTTAATTAGTTTCTGGGTTTACAATCTAGGGCCTTATCCATATGTACCAGGGTTTTTTTAAGAATTGAAGTTTTCCTCCTTCATTTTTAAAAACAAATCCTGTCCAGACATGCACCGTTCTTTACAAAATCTCCGTCCACATGAAAACACAAAACTCTACTGTCAAGAGGACGAAATAGGCATAGATAACAAATGGAATGTCATCTAGATTAATGTCCAACGCCCTTTTTTTAATGGGTGTTCAGCATGGAATTTGTGAAAATACTGGCATCATGAACACTACCCAGCCATTTCACTACAACATCAAAAAATGAACACTTGTAATCACACTTGGTTTGTATGTTAAGAGAAAACCTTCCCTTTCTATTTAAATATTCCATTGAATTGGTGGATTTATTTCTACAGAGTGTTCGATGTAGCAGTGACCTCCGTAGTGCAATCTGACGCCTCTGTTGCTCAATATAGTGTGTCACAAAGAGCACACAAAGACATCAAGAAAGTTTGGGGCAGCCACCCATATATTATGTCCTGACTGCTTTAAAAGGTTAAGTTTTTGAGTAGGTCTTTTCATTTCAGAGTCCGAAATGGAACTGATTCTTGACAGTAAAGATGGCGTCTTTATTTGCCAGTACTGGAAGTGACATCATCTGAGGCATCTGAACCAGAAGTGACGTCATCGGAGGCGCTGGAACCATGCAGGATTTCCTGAGAATGGTCTGCAAGGAATTGACAAAGACAGCTAGTGTATTCCACCGCCCCCTGGTTCGGGTGTGGAATTACCATTATTCAGGCCCTTTAGTTGTCTCCTACTTGCATGTGTGTAACAAGTGATAAAATAATTGTACATTTAAATGTACTAAGGGGCTCCACCCCCTGCTTGCTTCACTCTCCCACCCCCGGGTTTGGTTTACCGGATATACAATTTAAAGAGATTGTTATTTTCATGGGAATTGTTACATATACATTATTTTCACTTTTACTTTAAAACTTTTGTAAAAACAATACTTGCCCTTTATTTTTGGCCCCGGTTAAATCTTTCTTGCAGGACGTATAAAGCTGCTCATGTTGTGAAGGGGGAGCGGCTGAACGCATGCTAAGGAGATGCTGTCGGATCATCTGCTGTCTTTCTGCTGCTGCTGCTGGCGAGCTGCATGTTCTTTTTGTTGCGCTGCATGTCGATCATTTAAAAGCCTGTACAGCGGCTGTCCTTTTGCCACGTCGTATCTCTGCCACTCGCGTTGTGAAGGGTTGCGTTGGGTGTTTGAACGCATGCTAAGGAGGAGCGTTCGGATCATCTGCTGGCTTCCTGTTGCTGCTGCTGGTAAGCTGCGTGTTATGCTTGTTGCATGTCATTGTTTTAAGAGCTGGGAGCACATGATGTCTGTCTGCCAAAAGCATTCCAACAACTGTTTGGTTAGATGTCTGTGAACTTGTTTTAAATGTTGTCTCACTGCCTTGTCTCGCGTAACGTTAAAGTGTCTCTCGTGGGACATCAAATTGTCTTCCGAGAAGATCACGTCTCGTCTCCCTAGTCTCCGTCCCAGGATTTTTTTATAATGGAGAGAAACATGTAAAAAGTCCTGTTAACAAGGTTAACACCAGCACTATTTGGCACACACTCTGATGTCAAGCAAAGATGATACCAGCGCGCACTCTGACGTTACAAGCCAACATCTTCACCCTGGTAGGAGATTTTCAAAAGCTCAATTTTTATGGACATAAAATGCAGTTTGCATGTGGATAAAAGTTCAAAACGCATACAAAAAGCTATGTTTTAAAAAATACCTGGGTACGTGTGGACAGCATCTAGCTCTGGTGTACCTGATAGGTCTGCAAACACAAAATGCACAAAGGCACACCAGGTCCACATAGATTATCCGTGATGGATAACAAACATAACAACTTTAAAAATAAATAAATACAGATGGCTCTAAGGTTTCAAACAAGTTCTCTTCCTTCTGATGTTCATAACTTGTTATATGTACTGCAAGTTAGAATATGCACTGAAATTGTCCATTATATGGAAATATTAGCAAAATGCACACTCCTTCACTACTTATTTCACAGAAACTTTTTTCCAACCTATTTATAACATGATACTGTAAAAACATTCCTGCACTTTAAAATATAAATAATTTAATATACAATGAACCACAGGTATGTACAGTATATTGATCTTATGCTTAAAAATTCTGTAAGTTTTGATAATGACACAGTACCTCATAAAGCTAATAAAGACATAATAATGGTACAAACAGCCACCACTAACTGACATTTAACCTTGAGCACAGACATGTTATCTTTGCTGAGGGACTGCTAAGAGTGTCACCTTCCCGTCTGGCAGCTATACTACTGAGATGGTACAGTTGCAAGGTGCACTTAGGATGATGGGAACAACAAGCAGCAGGGTCTAGTTTTTTCTCAGCTAAATAAGCAGTTGCTTACCTGTGAGTAACA
Source organism: Erpetoichthys calabaricus (assembly GCF_900747795.2). NCBI lineage: Eukaryota > Metazoa > Chordata > Cladistia > Polypteriformes > Polypteridae > Erpetoichthys > Erpetoichthys calabaricus. The sequence continues at coordinate 99,413,527 of NC_041404.2, forward strand.
GTTGCCAGTTACATTCTGTGACATGTGCTGTCCTTCTTGAAGGATCAATATGAGTGTCTGTACTTCCTGATGCTGCAAGTCTCAGATGCATTAGCTGGTAATTACAGCCTGTTGACTTTGCTTACTGTGTGGCTGCATGTGCTACCAATTACATTCAGCGACATGTATGCAAATAGGCACAAAATGATTTAAAAGAAATCCATACTGTGTAATTCTATTAGTAACTTTAAGAGACGTCTGCTGTGTATTGTTTTATATTGTTTGTCTTGAAGGAAAAAGTCGCTAGATTTAAATTAATTGAAATTCAGTTGAAAAGAAAAAATGAAGGGTTTTATATGTTTGTTTGTATATGTGAAAATAGCTTTAACTCAAGATGCACCTGTAGCATAATAATAGGAGATCATGTTTGTATATAAATTCACAAACTATAGAGACCTGGTGATAACCATAACAATATAACAGCCAAAAAAGTACAAAAAGTAAAACAAAATAAACTTGCAAAGGGGGGCATAATAACAATATGCAGCTCACACAATATACAGTTCTTCCTTTCACACAACAGATTTCATGGCACAGCACAACTTTCACCTTCAAAAGCCCAGTACATAGTAAGGCCACACACATGGGCATGAACAAAAAAAAGCCTTACCCTTAAATTTATAGCAATCTTATGAAATTATTTTCATCACCCGGCCTATGTCAAAAGGATGCAATAACACATATTTTTCTTTAGCCAATATCATACAGTATTTAATACTTAACAAAATTAACTCTAGAAAGGTACCATGGTCTCCTATACTATCCTTAGGACTTTACACTGCCCACCCACCCAGTAAGTAATCTCTTGCTACCCAATAACTTTAATAATGTTGAAAATGCATTCTAAATGGTTCTAAGTTGGTTTTCTTCAGCAGATTGACATTCCTGACTTGCCACACGACACATGGTAGGTATCCATACAAAGTTTATGTGCGATGCTTTATTCATATTCTATACTAATTATACAACAAATGATCACACTTACCAAATGCTAAACACCCATAGCAGAGCAGAGTATGTTTTATGTTACAGCAAATTAGCTACTTACTGATAGTCCAGCATTTGAAGATGTTAAGTGCTCTTGAAGATGTTTAGGTGTTGTTGGAAAAAAAATTATCTAGTGCATCTGAATGAGGTGGTGAAAACTAAGAAAATGTAGAATCTCATTTTTCTTTCATTACCTGGTTTGAATCACTTTCACAATTCCAACGTCCACATCCAGTCCTTGTACCTGCTGGGCTCTGACTCTTCTTTGGCTCCTCCATCGCACATTCTCACTACTAGCCAACATATAAGCAGATGAAGGTTTAGGGAAATAAGTTATTTTTATGTATTTTATTGCATCTAACTGCTTAATTTTCACATTTGATATGTTGTTTTTCCAAATTAGTGTGGTGGTATTTTTGATGTGGATTTGTTATTTTTAAAATAAAACACCTTTTTAAAATAAAGATTAATTTTTTATTTTTGTTTAATTGTCTACTTTTAATTTATTCTTTAAAGTATACATTTAAAGGCAACTGGTGGCCCACCAGGAAAAATCTGGCTTCTTTTTAAGCCTGGTGGCAATTTATTATGTGCCATAAGGGTCCAGTGTTTTAACAATAGTTCTGGAAGGAGTGATTATATTTTCCAGGTTCAGAATTTTAACTCACCCAACAGGTTGTGACCCTAGCCCATTTCTAACATCACTCTGATAATTTGCCATTACTGCCATGTAAGACTATCTTTTGTGCAGTAGTTTGCATAGCAATCCTAACTTTAAATGGCATTCAGAAGGAATAATTTTATACTGATTATGTATGTATAAGCAGTAGTTGTTGATTCATTTCAAATTCATTAACCTGTACAATTTGATGTAATCAAATTACATTTATACAATTTAATTGCATCTAAAGTGATCTATTTATGGAAACACGATTTCTGACATTTTTGTATCTCATTGATTGTTTCATAAATATGTTGGATTTTTAAATCTGATTTAGTTGCTTTTTGATGTTATTTTTAACCATTGTTTATATTTTTCCTGCGATTAATGTTATGAACATTAGGAATGTTTCCAGACATTCCCTAAGCATTACATTGTTTTCCTTAAATGGCATTTAATAGCTTTGTTATTTTAAACAAAAAGCGCTTACATCAGTATTATCTTCACAATTTAGTTTAACCTTGAAGATTATATATTCTGAACAATGGAGTGGAATTAAAACAGGTACAAATGGATTGAGAGGAGCTTACTATCTACAGCTATAATAATCAAAGTTATGCTATACTCACAGTTTATGAAATACACAGTGGCATGTATCTCCTGTAATCTTTTCTTTCAAGCTATCTAAACTAAAGGCATTGTTTTGATGTGTACAAATTCTTGCTTTCATTTACAAAGAGGCCAGTTGTTTGCACAGTAATTTGGTTTGAGCAACTACAGTCAAAAATTCAAGGAAACAAGGCACATAGAACACACTTTTACATAAGTCATAAATATATCAATACTGAGATAACACACTATATACTCAATACATAACATTTACATAAATAAATTACACCTTCTTGTTTTTGCAGTGCATTTATTGGCCTATTTGTTGAGCTGTTGGTTAATATTTTTTCCCTTGGTTTCAATTCCAAGTTTGAAAATGGTGCAGACCTATAAATACCTGGGAGTGCAGCTGGACGATAAAACGTCGACGATTAAACGAAGCGCGGAGAACAGAGACCCAAAAGCGATTATCGGGCTGATAATTACTTTCCTTATTTTCTGAATTTGCACCTCGATTATTCTGTCCAACGCATTTGAGTCTCTTTTCTCCGTGCCCGATTGGACGTGCTTTTTTTTTCCATTTCACTTGTTCCGGGCTTATCATCCTTCAACATCTGCAGTAAGATGCTGCAGATGTTTTATCAGATGGTTGTGGCGAGTGCCCTCTTCTACGCAGTGGTGTGCTGGGGAGGCAGCATTAAGAAGAAGGATGCCTCACGCCTGGACAAACTGGTGAGGAAGGCAGGCTCTATTGTTGGCATAGAGCTGGACGGTTTGACATCCGTAGCAGAGCAACGGGCACTCAGCAGGCTCCTATCAATTATGGAGAATCCACTACATCCATTAAACAGTGTCATCTCCAGACAGAGGAGCAGTTTCAGCGACAGACTGCTGTCACTGTCCTGCTCCACTGACAGACTGAGAAGATCATTCCTCCCCCAAACTATGCGACTCTTCAGTTCCACCAGAGGGGGTAAACGTTGAACATTATTCAAGTTATTGTCTGTTTTTTTACCTGCATTTTTTATTACTCTTTAATTTAATATTTTTTGCTGCTGGAGTATGTGAATTTGCCCCTGGGATTAATAAAGTATCTATCTATCTATCTATCTATCTATCTATCTATCTATCTATCTATCTATCTATCTATCTATCTATCTATCTATCTATCTATCTATCTAATTCCAAGTTTGAAAATGTATAGACATTGTTACACATGTGCGCCTGAGGACCACCTTCCTGGCGGTGGTGAAGTAAACAGTTCCACCCCAGGGCTAGAGAGGGGCACTGATACTAACATAATCTTCCCTTTCCCACATAGCATCGAAATACCAAGTAAAGATGACACCTACCTCCACCCCCAAGCCTCCGAGAAGACTCTGTCCTTTCTGGTGCATGGCATCAGACTTTGACCTGCTAGAGACAAGGACATAGCTCCAAAACCACAGCTAATCGAAGTTTTTATAAGACATGGCTTTTAAGAGCCACAACAGCTCACTTAAGCAATAAGTGCCATATACTTATATAGGAGTGTACAGTCCCTAAATAATCTAGCCACATGGGATGTACAAAGTAATGTGTTTCTTTGTGCTGGTCCCAAGCCCGGATAAATGGGGAGGGTTACATCAGGAAGGGCAATCGATGTAAAATTTTGCCAGATCAATATGTGGACAACAATACAGTTTTCCATACTGGATCAGTTGAGGCTCGGGTTAACAACGGCCACCACGAAATTGGGCTACTGTTGGCTGAAGAAGGAGAAGAAGAGGGGGGAGACATGTCCAGAGGCAGGAAAAGAGGAGGAAGATAAAAAGAGTGAATTGAGGGTAGGAACATTGAATGTTGGCAGAATGACTGGTAAGGGGAGAGAGTTAGCTGATGTGATGGAGAAAAGGAAGGTTGATATATTGTGTGTGCAAGAGACTAAGGGCAGGTGGATTGGAGGTGGATTCACATTGTTCTATCATAGTATGGATGGGAGAAGAAATGGGGTAGGGATTATTCCGAAGAAACAATATGTCAAAAGTATTTTAGAGGTGAAAAGAACATCAGACGAGTGATGATTATGAAGCTGGAAATTGAAGGTGTGCAATGGATGAGAAAGAAGATTTCTGGAGTGAGTTGAATGAAGTGATGGACAGTGTACCCAAGAGATAGAGAGTGGTGATTAGAGCGGATTTCAATGGACATGTTGGTGAAGAGAGCAGAGGAGATGAGGAGGTGATGGGTAGGTATAGTGTCAAGGAGAGAAATGAAGAAGGTCAGATGATAGTGGATTTTTTGCGAAAAGGATGGACATGGCTGTGGTGAATATGTATTTTAAGAAGAGGGAGGAACATAGGGTGATGTACAAGAGTGGAGGAAGATGCACACAGGTACAATATCTCCTATGCAATCTGAAGGAGACTGAAAACTGCAAAGTGGTGGGAGGGGAAAGTGTAGTTAGGCAGCATAGGATAGTGGTCTATAGGATGACGTTGGAGATCAAGAAGCAGCAGGAGAGTGATGGCAGAGCCAAAGATCAAATGGTAATAGTTGAAAAAAGGAAGATCGAAAGGTTGAGTTGGCCATAAAGAAAAGATAATGATAAAGATAACTCTATCTCGGCAGCCATATTGAGACAGGCATGTGCCCTGTTTCAATACTCCTTTCAAAGACCATATGGTAGCAAAGCAAGCTAGACTGAAGATAAGCTGAGGGCCGCCTATGGATGCAAGATGCGCTACTTCAGCTGTAATGGTGTGGTTTTCTAATATTCACACAGTATTCTGCTTCCTTAATATTTTGGGGCATTTTAATCAATAATACGTAATTAAATGTGTAACTTAACTCTTGTATGTTAATTTACTCTAATTGCCTGTGCTTACAAATGTAGAAGTGAAAAGGAAGAAAGTGTTAAAGTACCTAATTACAGAGTTGTAAGTATATGGGATTTTAGACATCTTATTAAGGTCTACACAATAAAGAGCACAAAGGGCAAAATAGCATCACCATAGAAAATTCAACAATAAAATAATGCATAAAGCCATGAAATGCTTTCTCTTTGGAAATAGGCATGCAAAACAGTATCATGACTTTTCTTAGCATAGCATAAGCTTTACTGTTTCTAAAGTACTTAAAAAAATGCATACATGGCTGAAATTTTGCATTTGTCTGCATTTTGCCAAATCTTATCAAGATGATCCAGGCTATTAAAAAGGAAGTTTGGCAGATCTGGGGCAGTATATTCTGTGACTACTTAACACTTAAGATTTTTGCAGGCATTTCATTATTTTCAGTTTATTTTACTATAATAAAAAATCCAGCCATCCATCCATCCATTTTCCAAACCGCTGAATCCGAACACAGGGTCACGGGGGTCTGCTGGAGCCAATCCCAGCCAACACAGGGTACAAGGCAGGAACCAATCCCGGGCAGGGTGCCAACCCACCGCAGGAGACACACAAACACACCCACACACCAAACACACACTAGGGCCAATTTAGAATCGCCAAATCCACCTAACCTGCATGTCTTTGGACTGTGGGAGGAAACCGGAGCACCCGGAGGAAACCCACGCAGACACGGGGAGAACATGCAAACTCCACGCAGGGAGGACCCGGGAAGCGAACCCAGGTCCCCAGGTCACTCAACTGCAAGGCAGCAGCGCTACCTACTGCGCCATCGTGCCACCCTAATAAAAAAATCACACTGAAAAATGTTAGGAATTATTCTCATTTTCTTTTTGCTCTTCTCTTTAGTGTGCACTTGTATGTTTTCACAAAAAGCATATTGAACTATACTGATGTTTCAAATTTTGTACAAGTAAACACCCAAATGGAATATCATATACAGTAAATACTTCAGCATAGTTTATTACACTGAAAATATAGTAAAGTATAATTAATATAAATGAAGGGAGCTTTTATACTGTCATCATTAGCACAATTAACCGTATCATTCTGTTTTTTTGACCCCACAAGCTGATCCATTATTTTGTCAGCCCACATACTAACCAAGTTACTAACAGTCTCTCCTCACTGTAAACACTAAAACAAGATCATCAGATTTGCAGACTTGCGAGGAAGCTTATTCCTGCCACATACACAAAAAATTGCATTATTTCACAAAAAGTATGTTATTTATGTTTTTGCAACAGTATTGCATTATTTCACAAAATATATTTCTTGGCATGGTCAGTATCATCTTGCACTTGCGACATCCATTTCCCACCTACAAAAGTCATTCAAAACTCCATCCTCCCTCTTGCCTATTTCAAAAAGGCATCCATCTTCCAACAATATTTCTATGCTCCCTACATCAAAACTCCATCCTCCTTTCTGCCCCTTTCAAAACAGAATCCAGACAACAAAAACTGCTTTGTGTTTCTGATACCGGAGAAAGCGCCATTCTCCCTCCTCCCTCACACCTCAGCCCTCAAAGACAAAAATGAAAAAAACACAGGCTAGGCACTGTCAATTTTAGGCATGGTGTATGTCAATCATTTTTACATGGGTGGTAATATGTTTTAAATAGCCAATCGTGACATGTTCTTTTCCCTTAAACTTTTTTTCAAATTTCTCCATGCTGCATATTTATTACACATTATACCATATTTCTTTTACAACATTATTTGTAATGTGTATTTTTACAATGTTTTTTATAAATGACTTAAAGTGTAAAACAATTAGATAATTACTCCCCTGACATTTAAAGCATCATTCGTTTTCCTTTTCCTGTCACTTTTAACATTTCTGTATTACATTGAGTATTTTAGGACAGTGATGCATTGTTTTACTAAGCCAAGCAGATGGCCGTAGACTTTAATATGTGGTTGACAGCTGTACTAACCACTGTTCTACTATACAATCATACATATATATATATATATATATATATATATATATATATATATATATATATATATATATATACAGTATTCAAGAAGAAATTTGCATGAAAATCAACATGAGAGTTAAACATCACTAGTTATACATATTAAAAGTTTTGCATGTCTTTTATGTTATGAGCACCAATTATGGGTTACATATTTTTTATGTTTTAAGATGTGGAGGTCGGTGGATCTTACAATTTGAATTTGTGCCCAGGTGAGGTAAAGTCTGACAAACCTGCATAGGACTAGGCAGACTGGCAGTTACTGTAGAATAAAATTAGGGTGGGAATGACTCTATGGGTACGGTAAATGATAATTTTTTTATGCAAGACAAGAGAAAATTCAGAGGACTGGTGATTGTGCGATGTTGATATATGGAATACCGTGGGAATGGTCAAATACTGGGCACTGTATTAGCAGAGGCAGAATAAGATTTGGATTGATTTATGCTATGGATGTGCAATAGGACAGATGGATGTCCACGTTATTGAAAGGTTAAGGAGGTGGGAGTGCGACATTCTGGTGCAACTGTGAACTTAATTGTGTCTTACAAATGCTGGAGAACTGGAATAGGAATTTAACCCTGAATTTTTTTCTTTTTAAATATAATCAATTTCACAGTGTTTTTCCAGAATGTAAGCAGTACACAAAAGTTAAAACATTTTAAGCAAATGCAGCTAAGTCTAAAAGAGACAGCTTAAGTATGGAGTTAGTGGTGGAGTAGGCTTAAAAGGATATCATGCACTATTTAGGACAAGTTCAGAAATTTATGAGCAAAAAGATCCATTTAAGAAAAATCCATAATAGATTAATATAGACCCAATACATAAATTGCAAAAGAAAAAGCAGCTACATGCGTGAGTCCTTCACAAAGCTTCACAAGCAGGCTCAGGCCACCATAGCAAGGCCCTGAAAGTCTTACCTCAGGCTGCCAGCCCACATCTATTTAATGCAGACTTTAGTCTTCCCAGTCCCAAAATGGTAAGATGGCTTTAAGAGCTCAAAAAGACCTTAAAAGTTCATAAAATTATAAAAAATGCAATACAAGGGTGTGGGTAACCATAAACCTCTGGCTTCTTAACACAAACCCAAAACCAAGTATCTTAATGAATTGGGAGTTTATTGAATAGATAAAAAATAACAAGAATTGCAAAAGGGATTTGCCTTGCAAAGTGAACAAGTCCCAAAATGCAATCTAGAAGTACTAGAAAAAGTCCATAGAAGAGTGACTGCAGGGATTGAGTTATGAGCAAAGATTAAATGAGCTGAGGCTTTTCAGTTTAAGTAAAAGGATAGTAAGAGAAGACATGACTGAAGTAGTTAAAATTATGAAGGTGGAAAGAGATCTTTACTTTAAAAGAAGTTCATCAAGAACACATGGATACAGTTGGATATTTATAAAGGGTAAATTCTGCAAAAACGTTAGGTTTTTCTTCACACAAAGAATCATAGACCCATGGAATAAGTTATCAAGTAGTGTGGTAGTTAATAGGATTTCAGAGACTTTCAAAACTAGACGAGGTTATTTTGGAAGAATTTATAGATAGGACTAACAAGCTTTGTTAAGCGGAATAACCTGTTCTCATCTAGATTGTTCTTTTTTTTTTTTTGATTTTATTGATTTTATTGAAATCACATAACATTCCATACAAATCAATCAATTTTTACAGGCATTTAAAGATTTTGGTCCAGAATGATGTTAATTTGGTGCTGGTCCGGAACATGTGGCCTAGTGAGGCTGGAACTTGATTGCAACGTTCGCAGGTTGGATCTTGCCCTGGAAATATTTTGGACAATTTTAAGCGAGACAGATGTGCTCGATATATAATTCTGAATTGAATAATTGTATGCTTTGCGCATATGGAGCTCAAGTGGATTCTCTGCATTGCTACTTTCCACTCCTTTTCTGAAATATTGAGTGAGAGATCCTATTCCCACTGTCCTCTTGGATCTTTGAAAGGGAGGGACTGTAAAATGGTTTTATATATTACAGAAATGCTCTCTGAGTCCTCAAGACAGATCAATATTTTTTCCGGCATAGAGGTAGATGGGAGGTGAGGAAAATTGGGCAGGTTCTGTTTAACAAAGTTTCTGATTTGAAGGTAGTGAAAGAAATGTGTTGCTGGAAAGTTAAATTTCATCTAGATTGTTGTAATGTTCTAACTGAGGATGACATCAGTGTTGAATCAACATCAGTATGAGCTTGTATTCCATTTTTCAAATGATCAAGTTCAGTGCTAGCCACAGGGGACCCTTTAGAAAGGACAAGATTGTCACAGTCACACAATCACCACCCTAGTGTTGCTTCAGTGAGTGGTCCTTGTAAGGATCCAAAAGAGCAACAAAAACAAGCAATTTCCAGTGCATCATTATACTGGCTTTAGAAATGGGATAAGTAAAAGATCAACAGTCTGACTCAGTGAAAAGCAAAGTTCTGCAGAGAACAAAACATAGAAATTCTGGACTCATCTGAGTTGACCAACAACTCAGATTCTTAAATTCAAGATCTGGAACCAGGAATGCCATTTGTGCATCATTGCAGGGAGAAATACAACTCTGTAGGTCCCCACATTGAGGTTTGACTGCCCACATATTATATTCAGATTACCCCCAGAAGTGCAAAGTCGTAATTACACCTTCTACCTCAACAATACTGCTGTACAACCTTGCGGCATGTTGTTCAACACCTCTGCTGCTCTACCCTTGAGCAATGGAATGTGCAATAATCTATTGAGTTTGTGCCGAAAAGCCATGCACAATGATATAAGAAAGGAGCAGCAACATGCACAGGAGGTTCATCCACGTTGGTGGAGAGACAGGATTGTGCAGGTTTGGGATATGATAGTGGTCCTGATTTGATCATCACACAAAGTTACTAATGAATGAATGGCCCTAGTTTATTCCATTCATGAGTTATATGGACAGAGGCACAAACAGAGCACAGTTTTAGCTGCTATAAAGAGTAAAAGAACATTAATACAGTATGTGTCTCACAAAGATAAAGCACTTTATGAGTTAAACTAGGTACAATTGGCAAAAGCTATCACTATAACTGTTTTTAAAAGCAATTTAATATATTAAAATACATATTTATAAAATAATAAAATATTCTTGCATATGTAAAACATATCTGATGAAGTCAAAAATAAAAAAGATGCATTAGGATCTATACTGATAAAAGTCTAAGACAGAATTCTCAAAGCAGTTTAGAGAAGCTGGCATGATGTCAAATTGACTTCTTGAATTCCCACAAAGCTTCAATCTCTTTTGACTATAAACAAAGCAAACCTCAGCAACAAATAGTTTGTGGGCAGTTTAAATGTAAACATCAAGGTGTAAAAGCATGATTGTGTGTTTAGCATATAGTTATAAGGGGAAAAACAAACACAATGTAATAATGTGTTGTTTCACTGCAACTAAAACACGTAACCTTAACTCTTCAAATTCAACAATTCTCAAAGTATTTCCAAGGTGAGAATATTGGGGAAGTATATGTGTACAAGAGTTGTAGATGATGCTGTTCTCATGTTTAATGCTTTTTACAGCTAGGTGTTTGTAATCATTAGAAAAAAGGCAAGAAAACTGATAACTTTACATTGACGAACTCTTGAAACCTATACAGTATTTGGGTTGAGAAAACAGTGTTGCTTCTTTGTCTAATGCGGGTGATGACAAGTGTTCTGTATTTGTTAAAACCAAGTGGCTTGACTTTTTCTTCCAGTTACAGTATGTTATAGACCTATGCTGGAGATGTGTGCAGAATTTTCAATGTGTTTTTCTTTACAAGCCACTGAAGACGGACTTTTCTGATAATGAATAAGTACATTTTCCATACAATGTTAAAATTGCCATAAACTCGACAAAAGCCATAGAAAGGTTTGGAGCAGCCACCCATATATTATTTCCTGGCTGCAAAACAGAATGAGTCGTTTAAATGTTGAACCCAATGCTGCCAGGCTCCAACTCCTTGTGATTCTTATATTAACACAAGAAATCTGACAAATGAGAGGAGACCATTCAGTCCATCAAGCATGTTTGTTTAGTTAATAGTTAAGCTGTTCCAATATCTCATCAAGATTTTTCTTAAAGGTTGTCAAGGTTTCTTCTTCAACAACATGCCTCAGTCGTTTGTTCCAGTGTCCCACAACTCTTTGCATAAAGAAGAGCTTCCCAGCTTCCATTTTTAATGCACTTCTCCTTAATTTCCACTGAGGTCCTTGAGTTGTTCATTCACCCTTAAGCTGAAAGACTGTTGCTGGATGTACTTTATTAGTGCCTTTGAGGATTTTAAATATCTGAATTGGGTCCCCACGCAGTACCCTCTGCTCAAGACTAAACAGGTTTAATTCTCTGAGTCTGTCAAAGTACAATGTGTCCTTAAGTCCTGGGATGCACTTGGTTGCTCTCCTCTGCACAGCTTCAAGTAATGCTATGTCTTTCTTGTACTGTGATGACCAGAACTGCACACAAACCTCCATATGTGGTCTTAGTATTGCATTATAGAGTTTAGCATAACGTTCCTTAACTTAAATTCAAGTTTTTAATGATATAACCTAATAGTTTATTTGCCTTTTAAATGTCTTCTGTGTAATTCTTAGTCAATGAAACTGTTGTGTGAACATAAATCCCTAAATCATTTTTAAGAGGTTGCTTCATATATGACAGTGTTTCTCATGTATTTATAATTGTTGTTCCTATTTCCCATGTGTAGAACTTTGCACTTTTCTACATTAAACTTCATTTTCCAGGTGTTGCGGCCAGTTCTGAAGGTTGTCCAGGGGCCTCATGCATAACACATGCGTAGACTTCATACTAAAACATGGCGTACGGACAAAGTGGAAATATGCGTATGCACAAAAACATCCAGATGCATAAATCTGTGAGTACGCCAACTTCCACGTTGTTCCACACCATAAATCCTGTCTGAAATGTAACGCTCGTGCATGCGCCTGCTACCCCTCCCAGATTCCTCCCAGAATTACGCCTCTTTGAATATGCAAATCAATATAAATAGCCCCGTTTTTTTTTTTTATTTTACTATACCTTAAAGTAGACTGTTTAACTTCATACCCTTGGTTTATTGCTTTTTCTACTATTTATACTATTACCATTATACTAGTACAGTAGGAATTACCAGGTTTATCCTAGACTAGTTTTTAAAATCATTCCCAGGGTTGTTTTTTTTTTTTTTTTTTTTTTTTTTTTTTTTAATCTTAATATCTTAACATAAAAGTGCTGAAGATTATTTCAAGCTTAAATATTGCTAATGAGAACATCTTCGGCAGATAGTATTAAGAATTTAACTGCAAAAGATATCTCTGTTTTAATTCTGTAACGCCGCTGCAGGGTGGGGTTTGTTTTGTTTTGGACGTGCTCTGTCTCTTCGTATGTCAGAGAACTGGAACATCGCGAAGTGGGATCTAGCCTCATGTGGGGAGGCAAAATGGGGGGGTGGGGGGATAAAGGGGGTAGAGAAGGATTGCAGGTTATATCTAATCTATTCTTGTAATTCTTATAATTATAAATATCAATGCAACAATAGGCTAAAATGCAATAACTCATGGGGAATCTTGAAACTAAGATTAAAACTGCCATATTACCAATTAAAACTATAAATGACATTAAAAACTCAGAATCAATGTCTCCATGATGGAACAGTTAACTTTGTGAGCTGGAATGTTAAAGGCCTGAATCAATGAATTAAAGAGAAAGAAAGTATGCTCTCACCTAACAGGCTTAAACGCTAAAATAGTATTTCTACAGGAGACCCACTTACTAACCAAGGATCAGTTCAGATTACAAAAAGACTGGACTGGCCAAATGTTCCATTCTAGCTTTATAATGAAAACTAGAGGGGTGGGAATTCTCATACATAGAACAGTTCCATTTGTAGCATCAGATGTAGTGTCGGACCCTGAAGGGAGATATGTGATGGTCATGGGCAACTTATATAACAGTAAAATGATTTTGATAAATGTTTATGCACCCAATGTTGATTATAAGGAATTCATGCAAAATCTATTTGCATCCAATCCCAATGTGAAGACTCATAAAATTATAATGGCTGGGGACTTTAATTGTGTTTTAAATCCACTCTTAGATAGGACTCCTGTGACAGGGGGGACGACATCTAATACTGCAAAGATAATTACACAGTTTTTGAATGATCACAACTTATCAGACCCCTGGAGGTTTCTTAACCCAAACTCAAGAACATATTCGTTCTACTCACCAGTGCATTATAGCTACTCAAGAATTGATTATTTTTTTATAGATAATAATTTCCTGCCTACAATTAAATCATGCAAATATGACACAATTGTTATCTCTGACCATGCCCCTCTAGTCTTGGAGCTAAAATCAATAAGCCCCTCATACTCACCTCGCAGATGGCATCTTAACCCTCTTTTATTGGCAGACGAGAACTGCACAGAATTTATATCCAAACAAATCAGCTTCTTCCTAGAGACAAACACGTCCACAGAGGTTTCTGCAGGAACACTCTGGGAAACTCTAAAGGCCTTCTTAAGAGGACAGATTATTTCATATCTTTCCCACAGAAAAAATTAGAAACCAAGAAAGTGTCAGAGCTAAGAAATGAAATTACTAGAATAGATGAAGAACAAGCCAGGCGTCCAAATGAAGTTCTCCACAGGAAAAGGCAGGCCCTACATACAGAACTTAACATCTTAACAACTAAAGAAACTGAACAACTTATTTATAAGTCTAGACAGCATTACTATGAACACGGAGAAAAAGATAATAAGCTTTTAGCTCAACAAATTCATAAACAAGAAGTTCACAATGCAATACCAGTAATCACCAACAAGAATGGAGAAGAAATCATCGACCATAATAAAATAATGCACACATTTAGAGATTACTATAAGTCTTTATATTCCACTGAGCCTAAAGAAGACAACACACAATCTAATGCATTTCTGGATAATTCACAAATACCACAAATAGATGCTTTAAGTGCTGAGGAACTGGATAAACCTCTAACGCTAACAGAATTACTAGACGCTATAAAGTCACTACAAAGCGGGAAATCATCAGGCCCTGATGGTTACCCCGTAGAATTTTATAAGAAATTCTCCACTCAGCTAGCTCCACTCTTATTGGCAACATTTACAGAAGCTACAGACAACCAAATACTACCTCAAACATTTCGACAAGCATTAATCACCGTCTTTCGTAAACAAAAAAAGGACTTGTTACAATGTGCATCATATAGACCAATTTCACTCCTGAATAATGATGTTAAGATACTCTCAAAAATCCTAGCTAGAAGGATGGAGAAAGTGCTGCCCTCGGTAATATCACAAGATCAAACTGGATTTATTAAAGGCCGACACCTATCTTCAAATCTCCAGTGCTTGTTTAATGTTATATATTCACCAGCAAAATTAAACACCCCAGAGATATTACTATCATTAGACGCAGAAAAGGCATTTGACATGATTGAATGGAATTACCTTTTCACTGCATTGGAGAAATTTGGGTTTGGCCCGAATATTTGTGCTTGGATCAAACTACTGTATACCAATCCAGAAGCTTCAGTTTGTATTAATAACATTTGCTCAGACTACTTTAAACTAGAACGTGGTACCAGACAAGGATGTCCCTTGTCGCCACTGGCGGTTCACTGCCGAAATTCTTATCAGATAAAGGGGATTGTCAGAGAAGGAACAGAAAATTTCTCTATATGCAGATGATATGGTCTTATATATATCAGACCCAGAAAACACTGTCCCCGCTGTTTTAACAGCACTAACCGAATTTCAAAAGATATCTGGTCTTAGAATTAATCTGAATAAAAGTATACTCTTTCCAGTGAATTCACAAGCATATAATATTAGATTAGACACCCTACCTTTTACCATAGCAGATCAGTTTAAATACCTAGGGGTAAATATCACAAGTAAACATAAAGCTCTTTATCAACAAAATTTTGGCGTCTGTATGGAAAAAATTAAGCAACACTTGCATAGATGGTCAACCCTTCATCTCACTCTAGCTGGAAGAATTAACATTGTTAAGATGAATATCCTTCCTAAACTTCTCTTTTTATTTCAAAACATTTCAATATATATATCAATAAATCGTTTTTTAAACAGTTAGATTCAATAATAACCTCATTCATTTGAAACTCAAAACACCCACGTATCCGAAGAGTGACTCTACAAAGACCTCAGGCAGAAGGTGGCATGGCTTTACCTAATTTTCAGTTTTATTACTGGGCAGCAAACATACAAGCCATAAAAACCTGGACACAAATAAATGAACATACACAGGCTTGGTCCGCAATAGAAGTAAAATCCTGTAGTACTTCTTTATATTCCCTGCTCTGCTCTCCAATAAATGAAAGTTATCGCAAATATACTAATAACCCAATTGTGCTTTACTCACTCAGAATATGGAACCAAATTAGGAAGCATTTTAAGATGGAAAATCTTTTATCAGTGGCACCTCTGCAAGAGAACCACCTCTTTCAATCTTCGCAAGTATATCCAGTTTTTAATACCTGGAAAAGTTTTGGGATTAAAATGCTCAGAGATCTTTATATAGACAACATATTTACATCTTTTGAACAATTACGTTCAAAATTCAACCTCCCAGCTCCACATTTCTTTTACTATCTTCAAATTAGAAATTTTGTTAAACAGAAATTGCCCGATTTCCCCCACCTTCCACCCTCCACAATGCTGGAAAAAATACTGCTCAATTTCGAGGAAACAAACACTATTTCCGCAATATATAAAATCTTATTAGAGTCCCTACCTTTCAAAGATCCAAGAGGACATTGGGAAGAAGATCTCTTAATCAATATATCAGAAAAGGTGCGGAAGGTAGCAAAACAGAGAATTCACTCGAGTTCTATATGCGCAAAGCATAGAATTATTCAACTAAAAATTATATATCGAGCCCATCTATCTCGCTTAAAACTGTCCAAAATGTTTCCAGGGCAGGATCCAACCTGCGAGCACTGCAACCAAGCTCCAACCTCACTGGGTCACATGTTTTGGGCCTGCACCAAACTAACATCATTTTGGACAAAATTTTTTAAGTGCCTCTCAGACAGCCTTGGTATCACAATCCCTCCTAACCCATTAACAGCTGTGTTCGGTGTTCTTCCAGATGGACTTGAATTGGAGAAGGACAAGCAAACTGTGATTGCATTCACTACACTTTTGGCACGCAGACTTATTTTGTTAAATTGGAAGAATCCTAATTCTCCTCTTATAAGTCAGTGGGAAACCGATGTTTTATATTATTTGAAATTGGAAAAAATCAAATTTTCAGTTAGAGGATCTGTACATTTTTTCAAAACATGGCAGGATTTAATCAATATTATTTTAGAATAAGAGAAATAACTATTATTGCATTTAACTCCCTTCTCCATCTCTTATTTACATAGATATTTACTTCTCCCTTTCTTTTGTTTAATGTTGCCTTATTAAAAAGCCTGAAGCAATTTTCCTTTAGCTAAGCTCTCCTTCTCAGGGGTGGGGTTTGATTAGTCTTCAAATTTGTTGGGTTATAAATTGATCTGTTTGTATGGAATGATTACAATGAAAATTAATAAAAATAAAAATATTTTTAAAATATATAAATAGCCCCTTATGTTTTGCTGTCTGTGAAAAGACAATGGCAAAAGCAGAGGGAAAAAGAAGAATTTCAGTGAATATCAACTAGAGCCAAGAAAAAATGTACTATTTGTTAGTTTAAGCAGTGATATAAATAACAAAAAGAAGTTGATCAAGCAACAGAGTGGCGGAGATACTCGAAAGTTCAAGTTCAGAAAGTGCCTGAAATAAACAAGAAGTGGTCAGATATCAAAGTTGCCGTTAAAAGGCAAGTTGTAGCCCACTGCCTGCATATCAAATGGAAGCGTATTAGGGAACAGAGAAAAGAAAAACAAAATAGGGACACAGTTGAAATAAATGCCCAAATGTCAACTTTAATCTCGAAATTTCCACTTTAATCACGTAGTTTATTTTGTCATTAAAGTAGAATGTTATAAACTTCATCTTAAAATTGTTTAATTTACTATTTTCTCAGATCCCATCATAACTAAAGCAGCTTCGTATTCTTTGTGTTCTTTTATGTGCTCTATGTGTGTGAATCATTAAGTGCTTTTTAACACTAGAATTACCAGAGCCTACGAAAAAACTCATAGATCCGTCCCACCTTAAATCACTTCTTAAATCCGTTCGCAGCTCTCCGCCAGCGTCTTTTGTCTTCTAAATGTGCAGGTAAAGACAAGCTGCAAGCAGCCAGCTATTCCATCCCCCCACCGACTTAGAACATGCACGAACTTCTCCCAGCTCATGCCTTGATTGATTATCTGGGATTGAAGTGGAGTTTTAGAGTGTAAAAAAATAGATCGTTATTTGGAACACACGCATTTCATGTGTGTTCTGTTGCTAGAGTAATCTGTGTAAACACATTTTTCAAACAGAAACGTTTTTCATATTCTAGTAGTAAATGACAAAATGTAGGCATAAACTATATAATGTATGAAGCCTGAAGTTCAAATATCAAAGAAACGCTTTCACAAAAGGTACAAATATAACAGAACAAGTGCGCTTTTATTCAAAAATATAACTGCAGAAAAAAAAGCCACCTTAGCATGCGACATTGACACATATTTACTATGACTGCTGCCATGGAGCAACAGTATCAGCTGCTGACTGGGAATCAAAAGGTCACGAGTTCGATCCTGCACAACTCCCTTTTGAGAAGTGAACTGCTCTTATACTTACTATTTTAGAATAAAAACATACGTTTGATTTCAGTCTGTAACACCCAGTGTAATTTATGATACTTGTAAAGGTTAGCTTTGTCTTTTTTTTTTTTTGTTTATTCACTTTTCATTCTCTCATTTGCGGTCAGAATCCTTCCCCTCCTCTCCCCATCTGACACTGCTGTTTTCACATAAAGACGCACTATAGCTCTGCAGTGTATCATGATACATACTACCGCTGTTTCTTTTGTACTCCAGGACATGCAGAGGAAAGCGTAGTAAAGAGCAGTAACTTCAGCGCTATATGAAATCATCAGACACTCCCCATCTGACACTGCTATTTTCAAATAAAGACGCGCTATTATGCAATATTTTTTTTTAAATGAACAGCGTCAGATCGGGTATGAATTTACACTGCTTCTGTTAGAGTCAGATCAGAAGCTGAATAAGCTCCTGTTCTGACTCTAAGTTAAAAGCATGAATTAATCAACAGAAATAACCACGATCGACATTTTAAACTTAACGATTTACAGTGCATACCAATTTATAAATTTTATGTCCGTTTGAGGTTAAAAAGAAAAAAAAATAACACTTTCACCCCAGCTGGGAATCAAACTCGGGTCTCTGAGGCACGGTAGGGTTACTGCGCTCTGAGTCAGCAAATCTTAACATTACGTTCACACATTCTATAGTTTATGCCTACATTTTATAACATTTATTACTAAAATATGAAAAAGTTTCTGTTTTAACAATGTGTTTACACAGATTACTGTAGAAACGGAACACACATGAAATGCATGTGTTCCAAATAATGATCAATTATTTCCACTCTAAAACTCCAGCAGTTCAGTCACTCCCAGATAATCAAACAAGGCATGAGCTGGGAAAACTTAGTGAACGTTCTGCGACGGTGGGGGATGGAATAGCTGGCTGCTTGCTTCTTGTCTTAATCGGCACATTTAGAAGACAAAAGACGCTGGTGGAGAGGTGAGAACGGTTTTAAGGCGGGCCGGATTTACGAGTTTTTTTCGTAGACTCTGGTAATTCTAGTATTAAACGGGTTTTCTCTCCCACAGAATACATTACATTCATGATATTATAGCTTTCTGAACAATTTAAATATTAAGATGTATACTTGATATCATTTTCATAATGACAGGAATTAAAGCATGTATTAAACATTGGGACACGGTGGCGCAGTATTAGTGATGAGCTGGAGCCCTGTCATTAGTTTGATCCTCCCTCCCGCAAGATGCTTGCTGTGGTGTGCGCGGCGTTCGATTATTGCAGCAGTACTGTCTCCCTCAAACGTACTAACCTCCAATTCCTGTCCTTCCTTTTCTTTCTTCAAGTAACCAAACGCCACATGATCAGCTATGTAATATATGCCAAGCCATCTGTAAGCTTAGTTTATTCTATTCTAATCTAGTCTTCAAAACTTTTATGGAACATTGAAATATCTTTGTAGTACATGTTAAATTATTCCATCCATTTTTCCATCCAGGGTCGTGCCAATCCCAGCAAGCATACAGCGTGAGGCAGAAACAATCCCTGAATGGGGCGCCAGCTCATCACTACTGCTGTCCACGGTGTCCTCACATGTTTAATTATTAACAATATACATTATTTTAATGAAGTTTGAAACTTATCTGTATAATGTAATAAACATGCTTTACTGCATTTCATCCTAAAAATTATATCAAGAACTCCAAGAAGAAAGCGCTTGGAAATCTAAATCGACTTAGAAGCCCAGTCATCATCATATGTAAATATGTGCTTTATAATGTGGCTCAGGTTGTGCAATATTATTTTTGTTTAGGTAATTCTTAAGTTATTATTTGTTATAGCTTCCATAATTTTGCATGGCATTGAATTAAGACTAATTGGTCTGTAATTACTAGAATCCATTTTACCTCCCTTTTGAAGGCTGGCGTCACATTTGCAACTTTCTTCTCCTTTCCGAAATGGCTGTTTATATATGCCTAATAAGGGATTATAGATTACATCCTTCATTTCTTTCAATACAATTGGTAAGATTCCATCAGGCCCTGGGGTTTTATTAGAATTCAATGTATGAAGTCTTCCACTTATTTCTTCCTGTATAAATATTTGTTCAGTTCATTTGCTAGTTGCTTCTCATTTTCAATGATCTCTTAATTTGTGTCCCTAAGGTTTCTTAAATGGGCGGCACGGTGGCGCAATGGGTAGCGCTGCTGCCTCGCAGTTGGGAGACCTGGGGACCTGGGTTCGCTTCCCGGGTCCTCCCTGCGTGGAGTTTGCATGTTCTCCCCGTGTCTGCGTGGGTTTCCTCCGGGCGCTCTGGTTTCCTCCCACAGTCCACAGACATGCAGGTTAGGTGGATTGGAGATTCTAAATTGACCCTAGTGTGTGCTTGGTGTGTGGGTGTGTTTGTGTGTGTCCTGTGGTGGGTTGGCACCCTGCCCGGGATTGGTTCTTGCATTGTGCCCTGTGTTGGCTGGGATTGGCTCCAGCAGACCCCCGTGACCCTGTGTTCGGATTCAGCGGGTTGGATAATGGATGGATGGATATATACATTGGTTGGGATACATTGGTTGAGATATATACATCGGTTTGAATACATCCATTCATATATATACATTGGTTTAGATACACTGGTTGAGATATATATAAATTGGTTTGCATAGATCCGTTCTGATATATATACATTGGTTTGAATACATCTGTTCAAATATATACATTGGTTGAGATATATACAGTATATTGGTTTAAATAGATTGGTTTAGATATATACATCCGTTCGGATACATCCGTTCAGATATATATATTGGTTCAGATAGATCCGTTCAGATATATACATCGGTTGGGATTTACGGGCAGGCACAATGCAGCCACTCAAGTTTAGCATCTCCCTTTCACTTCATCATTGCTTCAACACTGTTTAGTACGCCGTCTTGTTTGGGGGTCCTCGATTTCAAAGTACTTTTTTTTCCTTTCATTATTTAAAACACTCGCACAGATACCCGCCTCCTCGCCCTGCTCCATCACGCCCTGGCTCAATGGACCCGCCTCACTCGCTCCCTCTTGTCCCTCCCATGACAGATTCTTCTCAAAAGCCGAGTTACCGGAAAGCATTGATCGCAACCGCAGTATGTCCCATTTTTTCACCTCATGAGACGCTGGTTTATCATTGACCGAAAGCCGCCTGGTGATATCTGTTATTATATCTGTGATATATATATATATATATATATAAAACAATGTATATTAACCAATATATATATCTCAACCAATGTATATATTTGAACCGATGTACTCAAACCAATGTATATATCTGAACAGATGTATCTCGACCAATGTATATATATCAGGATCTATGCAAACCAATATATCTCAACCAATGTATCTAAACCAATGTACATACCTGACCGGATGTATTCAATCCAATGCATATATCTCAACCAATGTATCCCAACCAATGTATATATCTGAACTGATATATATATCTGAACGGATGTATTAAAACCAATGTATATATTCAAGCCAATGTATCCAAACCGATATATATATCTAAACCAATGTATATATTTATGAGCCAATCTGTTTTTCCAGAACTGCCCCTCATAATATATATATATATATATATATATTGTGGAGACTGGCTTGGACACAGACAGGCAGACACGTTCATGTCACCCAACACATGTTTATTTACAGTATTATTTACATTGTCCATACTGTGCTCACAAGCCCCAAAGTCCTGGCCACAACACAATGCCTTCTTCAGGCTGCCTCCTTGTCCTCCTCCTGACGTCATCCTACTTCCTCCCGACTCTTGTCCTTGACTGGAGGGAGGCGGCCCCTTTTATACACACCCGGATGTGCTCCAGCTGCTCCCCGGCAATCTTCCACAGACACTCCCCAGTGTGGCGGAAGTGTCGGCTATGTACCCGGAAGCACTCTGGGTGTCTCCTCTTCTTTTCTCCCCAGCACTTCCTGGTGTGGCGGAAGTGCTGGGGTCCAGGGTCCCCAAGGCATCAGGGCACCCCCTGGCGGTGGCCACAGGCATCTACAGGGTAGAGCTTCCAAGCTCTGTACCCGTGGCCCCCAATACAACCAGGGAGGACGCCCCCTCGTGTCCTGGAGGAGGCACAAGCCCTCCTCCACTTCTCCTGGGCATCCCGGCCGGCCATGGACGCCCGCCGGGCACCACAATATATATATATATATATATTTATATATATATTGTCCCAGATGGATGGGGACCGTACCCAGCTGGGATGCCTGGATGGTCCCCGTGATGGACAATACCTCCCCTGGGCCACGAGGGGGCAGCTGCCCGGGTCTGCTTATGGGCCAATGGACCAGAGCTGGGACACTCATCCCTACCGGAGGACGTGGCCACCACAAGGGGGCGCCCAGACAGTTGTGAAGTCCTGGATGCCGGAAGAATTCCCAGGGGCACCCGGAGTGCTTCCGGGGGCTCTCTTGCCACTTCTGTCACACAAAGAAGTGTCGTCAGGGGGAGCACCTGGAGCTCATCCGGGTCAGTATATAAGGGACCGGCTCCCTCCAGAAGCTGGGCCAGAGTTGGGAGGAAGGAGACAAAGCTTGTGAGGAGGGGATAGGATGTCGGAAAGAGAAAGAGAAAAGAAAGAAAGGAGAAAAAGAGTGTTGGAGGAAGGCATTGTGGTGCGTAAAGGAAATAAAAAGAAGTGTTTTAAACATTCTGGTGTCTGTCTGTCTGTTTCCGGGGGTATGCTTTCCACAATATATATATAACTGAAACAGAAACAGCTGTGTAGGAGGCTTAAAACTGGGTGAGGTACAGCCAAACTCTGCTACCCAGGTGAGGTTGTGGAAGACAGTTTCATGTCATGGCAAGATTGAGCACACCAACAAGACAGTTATACTGCATCAGCAAGGTCTCTCCCAGACAAAGATTTCAAAGCAGACTGGGGTTTCAAGATGTGTTGTTCAAGCTCTTTTGAAGAAGCACAAAGAAACGGGTAACGTTGAGGATCGTAGATGCAATGGTCGGCCAAAGAAACTTAGTGCAGCAGATGAAAGACACATCAAGCTTATTACCCTTCTTAATCGGAAGATGTCCAGCAGTGCCATCAGTTCAGAACTGGCAGAAACCAGTGGGACCCAGGTACACCCATCTCCTGTCTGGAGAAGTCTGGCCAGAAGTGGTCTTCATGGAAGAGTTGCAGCCAAAAAGCCATACCTCGTGGAAACAAGGCCAAGTGACTCAAGTATGCACGAAAACATAGGAACTGGGGTGCAGAAAAATGGCAGCAGGTTCTCTGGACTGATGAGTCAAAATTTGAAATATTTGGCTGTAGCAGAAGGCAGTTTGTTCGTCGAAGGGCTGGAGAGCGGTACAATAATGAGTGTTTGCAGGCAACAGTGAAGCATGGTGGAGGTTCCTTGAACGTTTGGGGCTGCATTTCTGCAAATGGAGTTGGAGATTTGGTCAGGATTAATGGTGTTCTCAATGCTGAGAAATACAGGCAGATACAGTAGTTATCCATCATGCAATACCATCAGGGAGGCGTATGATTGGCCCCAAATTTATTCTGCAGCAGGACAATGACCCCAAACATACAGCCAAAGTCATTAATAACTATCTTCAGCGTAAAGAAGAACAAGAAGTCCTGGAAGTGATGGTATGGCCCCCACAGAGCCCTGATCACAACATCATCGAGTGTGTCTGGGATTATATGAAGAGACAGAAGGATGTGTAGGAAACCTACATCCACAGAAGATCTGTGGTTAGTTCTCGAAAATGTTTGGAACAACCTATCAGCCCAGTTCCTTCAAAAACTGTGTGCAAGTGTACCTAGAAGAACTGATGCTGTTTTGAAGGCAAAGGGTGGTCACACCAAATATTGATTTGATTTAGATTTCTCTTTTGTTCATTCACTGCATTTTGTTGATTGATGAAAATAAATGATTAACACTTCCATTTTTGAAAGCATTATTTGTTTACAGCATTTTTTCACACCTTCCTAAAACTTTTGCACAGTACTGTTTATATACTATATATATATATATATATATATATATATTGTAGCAGTAGAGGCTTTTATCGACCTCTTGAACCCTCAGGTATCACGCCAAACACCAGGTAAAAGTCCAAGTCTCTTTATTTTTATAATAATACAGTGCACAAAGCACCCTCCATTCCACACTACACATATAATAAATCAAGACTATTCTCTATAAACACAATACCAATCCTCCTCTCCCAGACACTTCGCCACCCTTCCTCCCAGCTCAGCTCAATGTCTGGGCTTTCCCAGCGTCCTTTTATACCCCCTGACCCGGAAGTGGTTCCTGTCCAACAATCCACAAGTCCTCATTACTTCCGGGTCAGGGTAAAAGTCCTTCTCTTCAACCTGGAAGCACGTCGTTTCTCCTGTTCATGTGACCAGGACGTACTTCCAGGTTATAGGGCACATAACAGTCCGACAGCCTCCCTACAGCAACTCTTGGTAGCCCCCATGGTATCCAGCAGGGCTATGCATACAAACTACAAAGTCCATGAGTCCCTACTGGAATTCGGGGAACGTCTATGCTGTTGGGAAAGCTCCACCTGGTGGCCTGGGGGTGAGGGCCGGAATATTTAGCCGGCCATCCACCACAATATATATATATATATATATATATATATATATATATATATATATATATATATATATTGTGGGAGATGGCCAGCCGTTAATCCCGGCCAATACCCCCAGGCCGCCAGATGGAGCCCTCCCTGTAGCATGGAAGTGCCTTGAAGACCAGCAGGGAATCCTGGACAATGGAGTTTCTATTCCCAACCCTGCTGGATACCGTGGGGCCCACCAGAGGACGCAGAGGAGGCTCAAGGACTTGCATGTGCCCTATAACCCGGAAGTACGTCTTAGTCACTGCAACAGAGGAAATGACGTACTTCCGGGATGAAGAAGGAGAGTTTTCATCTGACCCGGAAGTGCTAAGAAGTCACATGGACAGGGGTTCAGGAGCACTTCCGGGTCATGGATTATAAAAGACTATGGGAAATCCCAGACGAGTGAGCTGAGCTGGGTGGAAGGGTGGCAACGCGTCTGGGAGTGGAGGACTGTTTATTGATTATTGATTGTATTATTGTAGTGTTTAAGAGTATAGTGGAGTGGAGGGTGCTTGGTACACGTAATTGTTATAATAAATCCAATATTTGGACTTATTATTATCTGAGGGTTCAAGGGAGTGATAGCGCCCCCAACTGTTACAATATATATATATCCATCCATCCATCATCCAACCTGCTACATCCTAACTACAGGGTCACGGGAGTCTGCTGGAGCCAATCCCAGCCAACACAGGGCGCAAGGCAGGAAACAAACCCTGGGCAGGGAGCCAGCTCACCGCAGGGCACACACACACACACCAAGGACAATTTAGGATCACCAATTCACCTAACCTGCATGTCTTTGGACTGTGGGAGGAAACCGGAGTACCCTGAGGAAATCCACGCTGACACGGGGAGAACATGCAAACTCCACGTAGGGAGGACCCGGGAAGCGAACCCAGGTCTCCTAACTGCGAGGCAGCAGCGCTACCCACTGCACCACCGTGCCGCCTGGAAAATACATTATCATATTATCAGTCTAATTCAAATTTCCTGCCAATATTTTTCTATATCCATTAAACACAGTTGGTTTTGGTTTTTTTTGGCGACTAAGAAAAGATTATTGTTACGATTATTGGACTTATAGTCTTTATTTTTATAGTGTATTTTTAATACAAGAAATCCATGATCCATCCATCATCTCAATGCTGTCCAAAGGAAAGACCTCCTAAATGGATGAACCATTGATTCCTATGACTACCTCATGTGAAAAACTTACATTTTTTAAAAAGATAAAGTATAACCAGCCACAAAAAAGCATTGGTAATTTGAAGTAATGAAATGAAACTCAATTGCATCAGTTAAACTGGTTTTCATTCATTATTTTAACTTTTTCGATTAAAATATCTAATTTTGTTTTCAATTGCTTAATTTTAATGTAATTTATGAATAGATGTACATGTTTATTTTGCTTTTCCATCTGATAAACTGAAGCTGAAAATCTATTTGAATATTTAATTTTAAGACATCTCTGATTACTGTTTGGTCCCCCTTTTCTAAATGTGAGGACAAAGAAAGAAATTTCCGTCAAAGTGATTTATTAGGTAATCCAATAAAAGCCCAGATGCAAAACAAAATTAAAAAATGAAGATTTTATTTGTAAAAGTTTTCATTTTCCTTTTCATCATAAAAATTTAAAAAAGCATACTAATTCTGAAAAATTACATTATCTTTGATCTTTCATGTGTAACATAATTTGTGAGAAAATATTAAAATATCACACATAGTAGTACGTAGTTGTGCTGCTGCCTTGAAATAAGGAAACCAGGGTTCATGTCCTGAATGCTCCCTGCATGGAGTTTGCATGTTCTCCCTGCGGGTTTCCTCTGGGTGTTCCAGTTCATTTCAACAGTCCAAAGACACACAGCTTGGATAGACAGGAGTGTGCAATCGCCCTGCGATGGACTGATGTCCTTTCCAGGGATTGTTCCTATCTTATGCCTGATACTTGCTGGAATAGGCGCTAGCTTCCCTGCAATCCTGCTCTGAATAAGCAGGTTTCAAAAATAGATAGATATCACACTATTTTTGCTTTATTCACTATTTTTAAAGAAATTTGGTGCTTTTAAATTTGGACCCAAGGTACATGTTGTACAAGAGGTTCGTAACATTTTTTTTGTTTCTAGAATGTCTTTATGTGTACAGGTGATAAGTGTTTTATAAATGTTAAAATAAGTGTTATGCATCTTGGTTGCTAAAATGTTTATTTGCAGCTTTTGCTATTGGTTTGATTAAAAGTCCATCCCCCAACTACACCTTCTAATGCAATGCATAAGGCTGATGTGCTCATTTTTAATATAATACCTTCCAAAAGTATCTGTAAACACATAAAACAATCATCAATAATGTTATTTTGTAGTACAACCATTCACAAAATAAACCACTCAGCCTCTTACTTTTAACTAGAAAGTGTCCGTCATTGCCAAGTGCTCTTTGAATTGACTATGTTACAGTCTTAACAGTGAATGATTTAAAAGTAAAAGCATTCCTGTTGTTTGACCAAGGATGAGATGCCTGTTACACAGTACTTCAATTACAGTGAAGTCTGCTACAGTGAGCAATAGAGAATTCATAATGATTAACCATAAAACTGGTCAGGTGTAATTTGATTTTCTTTAAAACCAAATATCTACATGTGAGCAGCAAAAAGCTCTTGAGCCAAATTATGTAAATCTTTTGTGAATTTCATCAGGCTCATTTTGTAGGGTTTACTGTTCCAACCCATTATACTGTCACTTTCAATTAAATTAAGTGTGACTGGCGTTTCCTAGAAAAACTGACTGAGCTGGACAGAATGTTTATTCTGTGAACTGGAGCTGTTAAATTGAATCCTAAATTACATTATTGAATTTTTGTTACATAATTCAAAAACAATTCTTTGAACGTTTGAAACACTTTAAACGAAGCACATCAGAGCATTTTGTGGAAACATACTTTTCAGGTTCTTTCCTCATAAAATATGTTGTCACTAGCCAACCCACGGCGTAACATACGCCGCATAATTATGTATTGATGGGTGAACACTTGCTGAACGACACAGTTGTCCAAATGGGGTGGGTTTGTGGATACTATTGTGAGTGAATGAAAAGATGGACCTCTGGAGAGAGCAACATACAATTGTCCGTGACTGAAAGCGGGATCGTCTGTGACGATGGAGGCCACGCTGGTGAAAGTTACTTCGTCGGTAGGGATAAGTTTCAGCACTTGTTCATTAAGGTGTAGCGAGTCTTTGTTGTTGATGCTTAATATAGCTTGCGTACTGAGTTGTTCCGGAGTCACAGTTGAGAAACACTTTTTAATGTCTTTTAAGCACAGGGAAAAAAATTAACATGTGAAACATCCATAATGTAATAAGCCACCAAGAAAAGTAACATTGCAACAATGCACGCTACTATCCGATCGCTGTAAACAGAAGTGAAAACAAAATCGAGGCCGGTGCATTCTTTAACTGCCTTGTAGCGCAGTGGTAGTGTTGCTGTTTTGCAGTAAGGAGACTGTGGAAGATTTTGGGTTCGCTTCCCGGTTTCTCCCTGTGTGGATAGCGCTTTGAATACTGAAAACACCGGTATATCAATGTAATGAAGTATTATTATTCTTATGCATCCAGCGCTCTCTCTCTCTCTCGCGCACCTGTATGCGTGTGTGTGTCGCTCGCTCTCTCTCGCTCGCTATCCTGCAGGCATACCAGTAAGTGAATGAAAAGATGGAACTCTGGAGAGAGCAACATACAGCTGTCCGTGACTGAAAACTGGTTTTGGCAGATACATGCACATCTTATTGAAAGTTTGGCCCTGTGCCTTATCAATTGTCATCGCAAAGGCAAATCTAACAGGAAATTGTCTTCGTGTTAAAGTAAAAGGCAAATTATCCGCAACAAACAAACTGTTTTACACGCTGCATACCAACCCGCGGCGTAGTATGCACCACATAATCATGCCGCTTTTTTAATGTTTTTTAAACAGAGGGAAAAAATGAACATTTGCAAAATCCGTAACGCCGCTTTCAGTAAGTACAATGCACACGCGTTTAATTTGTCAGCCACTTTTTGCCAGCCGTCTTTTCTGGTTTGGGCTGCTTTTGCAGTGTTACCGCTTGTGCATATTAAATCTTGAAATCGTTCGAGTAACTAATTAACTAACTAACACCCACCCACCCAGCTTGTGAGAAAAAAATGTGCCCGTTCTTTCATCATCTTGTTGCAGCCTATCAAAGACTTGCTGATCATGTTTTCTAGACTCAATATACAGTGGAACCTCGGTTCACGACCATAATTCGTTCCAAACCTCTGGTAGTAAACCGATTTGGTCGTGAACCAAAGCAATTTCCCCCGTAGGATTGTATGTAAATACAATTAATCCATTCCAGACCGTACGAACTGTATGTAAATATATTTTTTTAAAGATTTTTAAGCACAAATATAGTTAATTATTACACCATAGAATGCACAGTGTAATAGTGATCTCTCTCTCTCAGCACCATGCGAGCCTCCCCAGCCCCCCCCCTCTCTCTCTCTCAGCAGCACGCGAGCCTCCCCAGCCCCCCCCCCCCCTCTCTCTCTCTCTCAGCCAAAAGCGTCTGGCTGCAGACCATGCACTCTCAGCCACATGCACGCTCAGCCACTGACGTCAGATGCACACTCAGCCACAACAGGAAGTGCAACCGACGCTCAATCAGCAACTTAGTTTTCGAGGCCAACGTGAATGGTAAGTTACGTTTTATTAGTTGTTTTACCGAATTATATAGTTACATGTTTTATTTTATTTCATGCCATACACACATTATTGCAGTGTAAATGTTTTGGTCAAGTGCGTTAAGTAACTTCTTTCTTTGATGACTGGAGTGAGTTTGTTTTCAGTTACGGTGACTACTAGCCAGTTAGCTCACGTTATCTTACCGTTAAATAGACACATGTCTACGACTTTAAGATATCAGAAGCATATTTAAATTCGTGTGAATTAAAGTGATGTAAAAATGTTTATTAAGCTTATTAATAAAACAAAGATGTGTTGTTTCTTTGTGCTTTTACAGATGCACCCCTCCATAAGACGTGAGGCTATTGTTCCACAGCAGTGCACGAATTGTTGCACTTTGTATCATTGTCCACTATGCCCTGCCCTACAGTCTATGAGGTTGGCAAGAATCCAACAGCATTTAGATGGACATTTAAAAAATGCAATCATTTTTGAAGGTAATGCAAGGTGGATTATTACAATATAACTAGAGTGAATGAATAATTAATGTGCAAAAATGCACTGAACTCTTGCATGTTAAAGCACAAAAAACCTTAATATTTCATGAGAAAAATATTCTTTTAAAAATTTGGTAAGAGTCCCCCATGTAACAGAGTCTGTTTTCAGTCTACTTTAAGGCATTGTACAGACATGGAAAATAAGGTGCTTGTAAATTTACTGGACACAGACCATGATATAGCCCACATAATAGCCACAATAGTCCCATTGTTTAGCATCTGAATGCTTTGTTTCAAGATTAATTTATTTACTGACTTGTTACCTTTTACTTGTTCTTATTTCTAACAGATAAGAGAATATGTCGTTGCCATCTGCCATGTAGGTCTGAGGGTCACTACCATTGTCCGTTTTGCATGAAGACAATACTTAGAAGAAACAGTATGGAGTGTCATCTAAAAATATGCTCAAAATCTGCATCTGAGCCTTCCCACAGCCTACTTTTTCCACCGCAAGAATCTTCCCTCGACCTACCTGTTATGGCACAAGAACCTTCCCATACCATACCGCTACCAGTACAAGAGCCGTCCCAAGCTAATGAGCTGGGTCCAGAAAACAGTTCTAAAACAACAAATACAACAAAGTGCCCTCATTGCTCATTAGATTTGCTCAAAAAGAATTTGGACACACACATCTTAAGAAAACATACAGACATATCCCAGGATGTAACACTCATGTCTCATCTTTCCAGCATTTGTGTTGATGTATCTAATGGAGTGTCAGTAGTACAAGTAAATTTTTTTATCAGTTTTTTATTTATCAATAATAATTGCATAAAACACATAAATACACCAAATTTTTATTCCTGTCTAAGGTATCTGTCCTTGCACACACGAAAACAGCCAGTCAGTGGTGCAGTGACAGCCAAGACCAATTCATTGGTCTGGTCCAGTTGCCCCAGATACTGACTATGACAGAGGAAGATGCTGGGAAGGCTCTGGAGGAGTACGAAGCAATGAATGCAGAGGAAGATTCACTAGTTAATAGAGATGATGTTCTGGCTCCATTTTGTTTTGGGTTTAGCCATGTGCAAGACATGCACAGATTTTTAGATGAAATGGTGAATTGCAGGAAGTTGACTATGTACTGCTGCCTCCTTAACTAAATTAATGTTTTTTATTGGTTTGTGTTTTGTTGTTGGGGTTTTTTTTTGAGGGGGGGGTTCTTATGTATAAATAAATATAAACATTTGATTACTGATGTGTCCAATGTCCTGTTCCCTCCACCATTTATTAATCACAGTTTGGTACCTCATGACTTGTAAAGTATAGAACGTATTACAGTTCTGATATACAGTGAGTACGGAAAGTATTCAGACCCCCTTCAATTTTTCACTCTTTGTTATATTGCAGCCATTTGCTAAAATCATTTAAATTAATTTTTTTCCTCATTAATGTACACACAGCACCCCATATTGACAGACAAAAAAAATAATTTTTGAAATTGTTGCAGATTTATTAAAAAAGAAAAACTGAAATATCACATGGTCCTAAGTATTCAGACCCCTTGCTCAGTATTTAGTAGAAGCACCCTTTTGAGCTAATACAGCCATGAGTCTTCTTGGGAAAGATGCAACAAGTTTTTCACACCTGGATTTGGGGATCCTCTGCCATTCCTCCTTGCAGATCCTCTCCAGTTCTGTCAGGTTGGATGGTAAACGTCGGTGGACAGCCATTTTTAGGTCTCTTCAGAGATGCTCAATTGGGTTTAAGTCAGGGCTCTGGCTGGGCCATTCAAGAACAGTCACAGAGTTGTTGTGAAGCCACTCCTTCATTATTTTAGCTGTGTGCTTAGGGTCATTGTCTTGTTGGAAGGTAAACCTTCGGCCCAGTCTGAGGTCCTTAGCACTCTGGAGAAGGTTTTTGTCCAGGATATCCCTGTACTTGGCCGCATTCATCTGTCCCTCGATTGCAACCAGTTGTCCTGTCCCTGCAGCTGAAAAACACCCCCACAGCATGGCGCTGCCACCGCCATGCTTCACTGTGGGGACTGTATTGGACAAGTGATGAGCAGTGCCTGGTTGTCTCCACACATACCGCTTAGAATTAAGGCCAAAAAGTTCTATCTTGGTCTCATCAGACCAGAGAATCTTATTTCTCACCATCTCAGAGTCCTTCAGGTGTCTTTTAGCAAACTCCATGCGGGCTGTCATGTGTCTTGCACTGAGGAGAGGCTTCCGACACTTGTCCCACTTCCTCATCACTTGTCCAATACAATGATAAAAGGGAAGGTGTCCAATCTAATATGATGTGCTTGAGAATTCACTGGAAAGAGCACACCTTTATTCCAATGAATTCTGAGACCAGAAATCTTTTGAAATTCTGTTAGTGCTGTTAAGACTGCAGACACAATATTTTGTGGATCTGATATATACATATATACATTGTCACGCACAAGCGCATAGGGAGCAGCTTAAGGACCCGATGCGCATCGCAACAAGTTGTGCCAGGGTACTAACCTCTCTTTCTCTATTCCCGCAGAAAGAAAGAAGCACCACCGCCGTAACTTCTCCTGGATGCCTAGGGAAACCAGCCATTTCCAGGTTCCTTTCTTACCTGTGGTCCCCTTATGATGACATCATCTTCCCATCCATCACCATGACTTACCCAGCATCGCTTTACCTCACTTCCGGTCCCCCCTTATAAATTGTCCATCTACCCACCATTTTTTGTCTGTTGTATTTTGGAAACCCTGACCTGAGATTATTTCTTTTACAGTGGGGCCACAAACCCCAAACCTTTATGACCTGTTGTGTTGTTTCTTACAACATATATATATATATATATATATATATATATATATATATATATATATATATATATATATATATATATTTATATATATATATATATATATATAAAATTCTTTTCGTTTTTGAAACGGAAATTACATATGACCACAGAGGAACAGGAAAAACATTCTTAATAAACCTGATTCTTGCCGAGAGAGCGAATGGTGACATATAGTAGATCTGGCTGTAGCGTCATTGGGAATCGCTTCTACATTATTAGATGGATGCCATACAGCACATTCGGCATTGTAATTACTATTAAACCTCGTAACATACGCAAGGGCTCTGGAAAGGCAAAAGTCTTGCAACATTCAAAGATAATAGTTTGTGATGAGTGCACCATGGCACATAAAAGAGCTTATGAAGCCTTGAACCGAACAATGCAAGATCTCAGAGATCCTAGCAAAATAATGGAAGGTACTGCCATTTTACTTGCAGGAGATTTTCATCAAACATTACCAATTATTCTACGAGGCACACCAGCGGATGAACTCAACACGTGTTTAAAATCCATGCTTCTCCCACTGTCAGTTATGTGTCGCGTGTTCTCGGGTAGGTACACCAAAAAATTTATACATTTATGCACGTAATGGGCAAACAAAAAATGTAGTATACCCGAAAGCACTGCAGTAGTACTCAATGTATCTTTACTTCTTAAATGTTAATGTTTTACTATTTAATAATTTATATGCTTCTTATATTTTGTTCAAATTCTTTTGTCAAAATATTTTACTGTTTAATAATTTATATTTATATGCAATGTGCTTCTTATATATTGCTTCATATTCTCATATGATAATGATGTTAATGTTGTTTATATTGATTTCTATGTTATTGTAACTACTTTTTATTTGTTGAAAAATAAATCCCCTCATGGTTGCTAGATATCATGGCCGGCCTGAACACTGGTACTGTGAGTGCTGTGCAGAGTGGAGGCAGGACCTCTGTGTTTTTCCAGTTGATTCTGGGGTTTATCAGGGGTGTGTTCTTGCTCTTACTCTGTTCAATGCTTGTATGGACTGGGTGTTGGGCAAGGTTGTGGGGTCCAGCGGCTGTGGGGCATCTGTTGGTGAAGAAAGTTTCATGGATCTTGACTTTGCTGACGATGCTGTAATCTTCGTGGAGTCAATGGAGGCTCTGATCGGGGTGCTCGAGAGACTGAGCGAGGAGTCTGAGTGTCTGGGCTTGCCAGTGTCCTGG
Source organism: Erpetoichthys calabaricus (assembly GCF_900747795.2). Lineage (NCBI taxonomy): Eukaryota > Metazoa > Chordata > Cladistia > Polypteriformes > Polypteridae > Erpetoichthys > Erpetoichthys calabaricus. Next base: position 99,447,326 of record NC_041404.2, read on the forward strand.
ATAAAAACCAAGATCCAGGCCTTTAATGACCTCTTGGGCACAGCAATCAGAACTGTGTCTGTTTGCGGAGCGAGTGTTGACTTTGTGGAGAGGTTTGCTTACCTTGGCAGTGATATTCATGTCTCTGGTGACTCTTCCTATGAAGTCAGTAGACGGATTGGGAGAGCGTGGGGGGTCATGAGGTCACTGGAAAGGGGTGTGTGGCGCTCCCGACATCTGTGCAAAAGGACGAAGGTCCAGATCTTTAGAGTCCTGGTGCTTCCTGTCTTCCTATATGGTTGCGAGACATGGACGCTATCCAGTGACCTGAGATGAAGACTGGACTCTTTTGGTACTGTATCTCTCTGGAAAATCCTTGGGTACCGTTGGTTTGACTTTGTGTCGAATGAGCAGTTGCTCATGGAGTCGCGAATGAGGCACATTATCTGCATTTCTGCAGTTACGGCACTACGGCCATGTGGCGTGTTTCCCCGAGGGTGATCCGGCTTGTAAGATCCTCATTGTTGGGGACCCGAATTGCTGGACCAGACGAAGGGGTCGCCCACATAACACCTGGCTGTGGCAGATAGAGAGTCATTTCCGGATGGTGGGACTGGACCGCGTGTCTTCCTGGGGGGGGGTTGCAAACTGGGATCCCGAGTTGTTTCGATGTGTAGTGGGTGTGGCAACGCACTGTACCAGTGCATGCTCACCAAACTTGACTTGACTTGATATATACAGTACCATGTTGTCTACATGTAGAAAAATTTTCTGTTCAAGTCCTTCTCTTATAATCCCCTTTATCTCATAAGCATTTCAACAGTGAACTGCCAGTGGCCTAATGTCAATTGCAAAAAGCAGTGGTGACAATGGGCATCCTTGTCTAGTACCACATTCAAGTTTAAAGTAGTCTGAATTAATGTTGTTAATACAAACTGAAGCTTCTGGACTGGTATACAGTAGTTTGATCCATGAACAAATTTCTCCAATTAAGTGAAAAGGTAGTTCCATTCAACCATATCAAATGCTTTTTCTGCATCCAACGGTAATATCATCTCTGGGGTGTTAGACTTTGTGGGTTAATATATTATATTAAACAGGCATCGAAGATTGAAAGCTAAGCCTGTAATAAATCCAGTTTGGTCTTGTAATATTGCCGAAGGAGACACTTTCTCAATTCTTCTAGATAGGACTTTGACGAGTAGCTTAACATCATTATTCAGAAGTGAAATTGGTCTGTTTGATGCACATTGTAATAAGTCCTTGTTTTGTTTAAGAAAAGCAGTAATTAATGTTTGGTGAAAAGTTTGTGGTAGAATTTTATTGTCTCCAGCTAATTTTCCCAATTTCACGCCTATCTGATAGCATGAGTAGACAACCTCCTCGAGCAGCTGGGACAGGCTAAATTCTTGACCACTCTTGACATGATGAAGGAGTACTGGTAGGTTCCTTTGGGGCATCCACAAACCTCCAACATCTGGTGGATAAAGTGTTTCGTACTCAAAACTCTTATACTGCTGACTACCTGGTTGATGTGATCGTCTATTCTAGCACATGGAAGGAACACCTACAGCAAGTCAAAACGGTATTGCGGACATTAGAGGAAGTTGGTCTTTGTATTAATCCAAAGAAATGTTTCTTTGGGATGTACAAAGCCAAGTATTCAGGTTACCTGGGTACTGTGAGACCACAGTGTTCGAAAATAGACACAATCTTGAAATGGCCCCGTCCAAAGACCAAGAGGCAAGTCTAAACCTTCCTCAGCTCAATTTTCTGGCCCCGAACACTGTGATATGGAATAATAACACAGAAACTGCATTTACTGACTTAAAACATGCCCTTACATTGGCACTGATTTTGAAAGCTCCTAACTTTTCTTTGCCTTTTAATCTTCAGATGAATGCTTTGGACACAAGCCTGGGGGCCATGCTAAGCCAAAGTATTGACAGTGTAGAACATCGCTTCATGTTCTGGAAATTGCTGGAATGGGAAACCATGTATGCGGCGGTGGAACGGGAGCCTTTGGCGATCAATTGGGCAATTACACAGGCTGAGGTACTGCCTCTTGGGCCATGAGTTCACCTTGATTACAGGCCATGTGGCTGGCCTTACACCAGGAGTAGAACCCACGGGTCAAAAGGTGGTTTTTAGACTTCCAGCCTGACGCCTGACCTGATAGGTCTGGGCTGGGGGGGGGGGGGGGGGGGGGGGGGGGGGTCCGTGTCACACATGTGCATGGGAGGCAACTAAAGGGCTCAAGAAAGGATAATTCCGTGCCGGACCAGTGGATGGCAGAGTGCACTAATCCTTCCTGTTTATGGGAAATTCTGCCTGGGTTTGATGATGCCACTTCCAGTTCTGGGCTCAATAAAATCACTTCCGGTCCCTGCCCAGATGACATCACTTCCAGTTCCGGTCAGGATGAAGTCACTTTGGCTCCCTACCCAGACGATGTCATTTCCCCTGCCTGGCTTTAAAACTGCCATGTTTTTGTCTACCTGCCAGTTCTGTTTTGGTCTGATGTCTGTAAACCTTTTACAAAGCACATCCTGATGATCCATGACAAGTGTATCAGGACGGTATGGGAATGAGTAGGATGGAGATGATCCATGATGATGTAAAAAGTTTAGTCTCAACTCTCCAGTTTTGGGCTTAGTTTTTTCAACACATTCTAGCCATCTATCTTCATCTCCAGATGTTGAGAGACCAGAGATAGGATCAGGATCAAGAGGGTCTTCTAAGTCACTACTGGAAAAGTCAGACTAACAGATCTGTTAATACTCAGGTGTAAGTTTTGCAAATTCTGCAAATGCGCTGACCTGACCTTAAATTGTGACTTGGGTGAACCTGTATTGCTGTTTCAGGCACATCTCTTAAAGGTTATATTCTTGAGATGACATTTGAAAGGGTCACAACAAGATTTCTCATTGAATCTAAACAACTTCTCTCCCTAAGACATTGTGAAAATGTATGCTGCTGCAGCAAAGTCAGTGCTTTTATCTCACCAGGTAAATGACAGCATTTGCTACTGATTGATCCCACCTGACCGATTTGCACACTTCACTCTCCTCTGATTAGTGCAGGGTGGAGTGGTGGTATTTTTTAGCCCCATTGGAATGGGCCCTTTTAACAGCAGACATTTTGACATGAAATAGTACGGCAAGCACAGGTGTCATTAATGACATTAATAAAACTTCTGTTCTATTTCTATTATACTATATATAATATATTATATTTCTGTTATACAAAGTTATTGTCTGTTTTACCTGCATTTTTATCACTGTTTAATTTAATATTGTTTCTTTATCAGTATGCTGCTGCTGGAGTATGTGATTTCCCCTTGGGATTAATAAAGTGTGTGTCTGTCTATCTATCTATCTATCTATCTATCTATCTATCTATCTATCTATCTATCTATCTATCTATCTATCTATCTATCTATCTATCTATCTATCTATCTATCTATTTCAGTCTACCATAACTGGAACCTTAATTAATGTCCTTATTTACCCCTGTGCTTGCAATACTATTTCATGTCATTATGGCTGCTATCAAAAAGGCCCATTAGTGATATGAAACCATGAGATGTCACCTATAAGTAATGATAGTTCAGCAATGACTCAGAAACCAAAGACTACATTTTCTGGAGATGTTCATGACATTATGAGCTAGTTTTAGTAAAAAATGACCAGTTTCAAAATATAGTTTTTTTGCTTTCAATTTTTAATATTATAATCACTCACAACATGGCAATTTTTAATTTTGGGGATAGCACAGTATTTATGCAAAATATAGAGCTGGAAAACAGATTAAAAATGATATGAGAACCATTTCTGTGCAACTTATATTTAAAAAGATAAAGCCAGTCAAAGTCATAACCCCCCAGCCCAGCTTAAATCTCCCTTAATATTGATCCAAGACACATGCCATTTCAGTTCCATGGGTTACTCATATGACCAAATCAGCATGCCATATTTTGTTAAAATCTATAACAATGAGGTTCAAAATTGTGATGATTTGACATGGAATTACCCTTATATTCTTTATTGTGCAAACTTAACATTTCTTAACAATAGAATCCCTAAAGCCTACAAAAAAAGTCATAATCCTGGGCCACCTTAAATTCCTTCGCACCTCTATAGATTGTCTTTTGTTTTGCAAATGTGTCAATTGGCACAAGCAGCAAGCACCCTGCTATCCCCCCACCCCCCCCCCCCCAAGGGGGTGGAACTGAAGAGTAGCATAGTGTGGGGGAGGAACGATCTCCTCAGTATGTCAGTGGAGCAGGACATTGACAGCAGTCTGTCGCTGAAGCTGCTCCTCTGTCTGGAGATGACACTGTTTAGTGGATGCAGTGGATTCTCCATGATTTACAGTAGCCTGCTCAGTGCCACAGGTGTCAAACTATCCAGCTCCATGCCTACAATAGAGCCTGCCTTCCACACTAGTTTGTCCAGGCATGAGACATCCTTCTTTTTCATGCTGCCTCCCCAGCACACCACTGCGTAGAAGAGGGCGCTTGCCACAACCATCTGATAGAACATCTGTGGCATCTTATTGCAGATGTTGAAGGACGCCAGCCTTCTAAGGAAGTATAGTCGGCTCTATCCTCTCTTGCACAGAGCATCAGTATTGGCAGTCCAGTCTAATTTATCATCCAGCTTCACTCCCAGGTATTTATAGGTCTGCGCCCTCTGCACACAGTCACCTCTGATGATCACAGCATCCAGGAGGGGCCTGGGTCTCCTAAAATCCAACACCAGCTCCTTGGTTGACAGAAACTAGAGGTGGGCGGTATTACCAAAATTCTATATCACAGTATTTTTCTAAATTCTGCCGGTTTCACGGTATTAGACGGTATTTTTTTCCCCATGCATGAGTGGATGTTAACCACATTTTCCACTGCAATTACTGCAGTAGACTGGCTAAGAATAACCTATTAGACTGTTATGAGAATTGCACATTGTACAAAAAGACATTTTAATGTGCACACAAGTATTAATCCAGGTTTGCATGGCCCCATAAAGTGATAGTTTTCAAGGGGATGGCACTAAAGAGAAGGAATCACATTGCATGACAGATGCAGTCAAAATATAGAACTTTTAATTGAACAAATTTTGCAAAAGCTTAAACTATGATTTTGACAACATATTTTCAACCATCCAAAGAGGCATTTAGACTTAGTAAAATATCCAGAGGTGTTTGTCAAAAGTTGGATTGCACTGAACACGTCTTAGAAAAGGAATAAATAGTAAATATTTTTTGTAAACCAACTACACTTTCTGTTAATGTTAACAATCTCTGTCACTGACACGTTAAAGTAACTTTTTAAACAATTTTACCATCATTAAACTGCATAATATTTAAACTAATAAATAATAACAATAAAATACATAATAGTATTACTGATAGTTGCACCATTACTTCAACGCTTCAAGCCCAGGTGCATTACACAGTATTCACCAAATTAAAATAAAATAAAACAAGTGCAACTTGGTGATGACATCTTACCAACTGTACCATCATTTAGGCAAACTGCATTAATATGGACCTTGCTTCAAGCTAAGCTATATACATAAATAATAAAAACTGCAACTTGCATTTATAATGCTGTTTGTGGTATAGCCCTATGGAAGCGCATTAGGGCCACTGTGAAGAAAAAAAAATATGGACACGGAAGAAAAAAACAAACTATATGTCGAGAATAAATTCAACATGTTGACTATGTCAAGATTAAAGTCGATGTTTCCACTTTATTCTCATAGTTTATTTTATAATTAAAGTAGAATGTTGTAAACTAAACTTCATCCTAAAATCAATGTTTAATTTACTAGATTTTCTCAAACCCTGTCACAAGTTAATGCAGCACATCAAAAACTTTGTGTTAAGTGTTCCCCGACCCAGTCGTTAATCACTACGCTTCTTAAACTGACTTCCTCCGCACTAAGAGCAGGCGCCTGCAGCAATCACCGCACAGAATCCATTCAATTCATGATATTCCTGCTCTCTACCAAAACCCCAGTTCCTATCTTTCCTTTTTTCTTTCTCCACATTACCAATCATCACACGATAAACGTCTTTGTGAAATTAAAACTAGTTATTAACTTAGCCGAACTTTAAAAATATCTTCGTTACACATCGCAGGATGAATACAAGCAAAACATACACTAGCAAGTACAAAAACAAGTACAACTTGGCTTGCAATATTATCCAGTAGTATAGAAACAGTATTTACACATCTGACCTTTTAAAACTAAAGTATCTCCAGGCGACGGATGTGACTCCTTTTTTTTGGCAAAAGTTCTTCTGTTCATCATGTTCTACTTTACTTTTAGTTCAGTTTTGGAATGCTCTCTGTCCATTTTCACCGCACGGCATACCTATGCTACCGCCCACTATTTGGTGGTGTAGCAGTGAAAAAGAGCCCTAGTGCAACAAATCTGTGTTTAGCGATGTAGCAGTGAAATAGGTCCCCACTTGAACAGTTTCCTGCTGCGCCACGTTCCGAACGTCATTTAGGCAATTTAAACCGGTGTTGCGGTATAAGAAAAATCCGTATCATAAAAAAAATAAAAAACGGTTTTTGGTATGAACCGGTATACCGCCCAGCACTAACAGAAACTGCTGAAAACATAGCTTAAACAGAAACCTTTTCCATGTTACAGTAATCCCTCCTCCATCGCGGGGGTTGCGTTCCAGAGCCACCCGCGAAATAAGAAAATCCGTGAAGTAGAAACCATATGTTTATATGGTTATTTTTATATTGTCATGCTTGGGTCACAGATTTATGCAGAAACACAGGAGGTTGTAGAGAGACAGGAATGTTATTCAAACACTGCAAACAAACATTTGTCTCTTTTTCAAAAGTTTAAACTGTGCTCCATGACAAGACAGAGATGACAGTTCTGTCTCACAATTAAAAGAATGCAAACATATCTTCCTCTTCAAAGGAAACAGAGAGGAAAGCAAACAAATCAATAGGGCTGTTTGGCTTTTAAGTATGCGAAGCACCGCCGGTACAAAGCTGTTGAAGGCGGCAGCTCACACCCCCTCCGTCAGGAGCAGGGAGAGAGAGAGAGAGACAGAGAAAAACAAAGTCAAAAATCAATACGTGCCCTTTGAGCTTTTAAGTATGTGAAGCACCGTGCAGCATGTCGCATCTCGAAGCAGCTGCACACAGAAGGGAGCAACGTGAAGATAATCTTTCAGCATTTTTAGACGAGCGTCCATATCGTCTAGGTGTGCGAACAGCCTCCCTGCTCACACCCCCTACATCAGGATCAGAGAAAGTCAGCGCAAGAGAGAGAGAGAGAAAGTAAGTTGGGTAGCTTCTCAGCCATCTGCCAATAGCGTCCCTTGTATGAAATCAACTGGGCAAACCAACTGAGGAAGCATGTACCAGAAATTAAAAGACCCATTGTCATCAGAAATCCGCGAACCAGCAAAAAATTTGCGATATATATTTAAATATGCTTACATATAAAATCCGCGATAGAGTGAAGCCGCGAAAGGCGAAGCGTGATATAGCGAGGGATCACTGTATACTAATAATGACGTAAAGTGTATAATGTGTGAATACTTTAGTCCAAATATAAGAAAATCAAAAATTCGATTTACATGTTAATGTCAATGAGTTAAAAACCCAAGCTCAAATATCAATTGACTGGAAGTTGATATGTATTCCATTTTGGCTACTGGATTCTGATAGTGCGGGACTGAAGAACAGGTTTACTCCAGAGACAGAGAATCTTGCACAATGTGTTTCCTTTTGGGTGCACAGGTGGGGGACCTCCCTGGAAAGGTTGATAAACTCTTGGCTAGAGCATGGGTTGATCCAGTTCTCATTATCCATATTGGAGCAAATGACATACATAATGGTAGTCTGTCACTTCTGCAATCCAAGTTCAAAGAGTTCACTGCTGTGATGATGAGCAGAACTTCCAAGGTATTCTTTTTTGAAGATCTACCTGTGCCAGTCTAGACAAGACTGAAGAGATTAGAAGTCTTATAGTGTGGCTCAAATTTTTGTGCAATATAGAATGTTATAGGTTTATGTTGCATTGGGACTCCTTTTGGAACAAATGAGAACCGTTAGACCATTAGAACAATCTAAATGAGAACAGGTAATTCTGGTGTGGTGGAAGTGCTGCAGTCCAGGGCTCCAGGATTGTCAACAGGGTTGAGCTTCCAAGCTCCAATCCACTGGCCCGATGCAAACCAGGGGGGCTGCCCTCTCGTGTCTGGGGGGAGGTATTGTCTCTCTCTCGGTCCTTCCATCCTCCAGCTGTCCCAGCCGGGCAAGAGCCCCAGCAGTCCACCACACTGAGCATATGTGTTACCCTATAACATGGATGTCTGGGTTTGTCTGGAAAGCATTAAGATAAGAGGCCTTATTTTAGAAGTGTGATATAGACCCTGAAATGCAGACAGTAATTTCATTATGCATCTTTTAAATAATATTAAAAAGGCAAGTGTACAGGGGGATATCATAGTCATGAGGGACTTTAGCTACTGAATATTAAGAGGGATAAATTTTCAAACAGCACAGTATAAGAGCAGGACTTTATAGATGTAATCAGTGACTGTTTTTTAAAACAGTATGTCAAAGTACCAACGGGGGCTGGGAGTCTGTTTAGATTTAGTATTTTGTAGTAAACATGTTATAATTGATGGTGTAGAGGTGATTAGGTTAGGTTTACCTTATTATCCAAGGGGGAAATTTGTTTGCAGCAGGAAAGTACAAACAAAAAAAAAACAAAAACAGGAGACATTGTTACACAGATCTAACAGATAAACAAAGACACAACATTTGACAACTAATGTCATTACCTAAACACTCAAGATTAGTACATGGAAGAATAATTCCTTTCAGTAGTACACAAAGCAATAATACAGAATTTAACATTTAGCAGCATCCCTACCATTAACAGAATTTAGAATGCGTATAGTTCTAGGAATTAGAGTTTTTAAATCTGTTTCCCTTTATCTTTGGAAACCTAAATCTGCAACCAGCTAGAATTTCTGTCAGACAGAATTGAGTTGGCTTTCCTTCTAACCTGTTTGTAATACATTTCAGTGATATAGGTCTGGTGTGATCCAATATTTTTATTGCTAATTTTTATAATGTTGTTAAAGTAGTTTATATTCTTATTACTGAGGTTGCCAAACCAATATATAAAATCAAATGTAACAATGGATTCATTAAAGGACGTATAAAAATTTGTCATTATGGATTTGTCCACTTTAAAACAGTTGGGTTTCATAAGAAAAAAACTTGTGGCTGTCCCTTTTCACAAATTTGTTCTGTGTAAAGAACAAAGCTTTGCTTGTTATCAACAATTGTTCCCAGATATTTGTATTGCCCTACCATGTCTACTGACTCCTTCTTAATTACAGTTGAGGCATTGGATGGTAGGTAGCATCTGAAATCTACAACCATATCTTTTGTCAACTAAAATGTGGCTGAATCATGTTAAAGGCAGATGAAAAGTCTATAAACAGCAAACTTGCTTGTTTTTTTGATCTTTCTAAGTGCTCATTCGGTAAATTCAGAAGTGTTGAAATGGCATCCTTCACACCCCTCTTAGCTCTGCATACAAATTGGCAAGGGTCCAGATGAGTCATAGTTTTGTTAAGTAGTTGTCTCTTAACTTCTCAAAGGATTTCACTATCTAAGAAGTTAATGCCACTGGTCTAAAGTCACTTCATTCTTTGGAGTTTACAGTTTTTTGCCAATGGAATAATAATTGCCTATTACCATAGGCTAGGCACTTGCTGTAAATCCAAAGATAGTTCAAATATGGAATAGAATATTGGAGAGAGCTCCTCTGCACAGTAGTGAAGCAGATGGCCACTTATTGTGTCTGGACCCAAGCTTTTTTTATATTTCTTTGTTTAAAGACTGTCCTGACATCATTCTGGTCAAAAAAGGGTTGACGCCTGGCTCCAGTCCACGGTCTGTTCTTTTGCTGACTTACTTCTGAAATAAAATCCTGCTTTTCAAATCTTGAATAGAACTCAAGGTCAGATTAAATGAAATTCAAATGATAAAAATAAGAATAAACAAACATTCTGAATTTGTTTACTTAGCTACAACACTGTTAAGCCTAAAAAAGAAAAAGGATTAGGTAGACAAAAACATTATATTTTATATATATATATATATATATATATTTATATATATATATATATATATATATATATATATATATATATATTGTCACGCTTGGGTTACAAGATTGCACAGAAAACCAGAGGAAGTTGAAGAAACTCGAATTTTTATTCAAACACTGCAAACAAACATTTATCTTTTAAAACTGTTTCAAACATGCTCCTTGAAAGAGTTTACACCTCCGCTTGTCATTTAAAAGCAACCAAGGATTTCTTCTTCTTCGGAGGAATACATGCCAGGAGCACCAGAAGTCAGAGAGAGAGAGAGAAGCAGAAAATCAATTTATAACCACAGAGAGAAGTCGGCACAGGCTTTTTGACAAGGCGGAGTAGCGCGCGAGAGGCAGATTACGCGACAGAGCCAGAAGGAAAAGGAGAAATGTGAAGGTATTCTGTTTATGTTTCCTAGGGGTTTCTTAGGGCTTTTTCCAGGGGCGTCTGCATCTTTTTGGGGGTAGGATTAGCTTCGCAGCTCACACCCCCTCCTTCAGCTTTATTCACGTTTCCGTGAATCAAGCGATTCTCCAGACCCGGTTCAAAGAGACGTGACAGCACGTCAGCATTTATGTGTTCAGACCCAGGTCGGTGTCTGACTTCAAAACTGTAAGGTTGTAATCCTAAAAACCATCTCATATGATGGGAGTTTGTATCTTTTTGACGGTATAACCATTGAAGTGGAGCATGATCAGTTACTAATGTGAACTTCCGTCCCCATAAGTAATAGCGTAATGCTTCTATAGCCCATTTAATTGCTAAACATTCTTTCTCAATAGTTGAATAATTGCATTCTCTTGGGAGTAATTTCCTACTCAAGTACGTGATAGGGTGTTCTTCACCCTCAAATACCTGGGAAAGGACCGCTCCTACTCCGAATGCACTAGCGTCTGTTTGTAGAATAAAATTTTTAGAGAAATCAGGATTTCGTAGCACTGGATAAGATGACAAGGCTTTTTTTAAATCTGAAAGGAACGTTCGCAAAGTTCTGTCCATATAATAGGGCGGTTTTTTCTTCCTTTAGTAAGCTCTGAAAGAGGAGCAGCTCTATTTGCAAAGTCAGGGATGAATCTTCTGTGGTAACCAGCTAGTCCCAGGAAAGCGCGCACCTGTTTTTGCGTTTTAGGATGTGGATAAGCAAGCACCTCCTCTATTTTCCTCAGTTGTGGACGAAGTAAACCCCTGCCCATCGAGTAACCTAGATAATGAGTCTCAGACATACCTAGTTTACATTTCTTAGGGTTAGCAGTTAATCCTGCTTGTTTCAGGCTATCAAGTACAGCTTGTAGGCGTTGTAAATGTGAATGCCAATCATTGCTGAAAATAACCACATCATCAAGATACGCCCCAGAATACTCAGAATGTGGGTGTAGTATTTGATCCATCATTCGCTGAAAAGTTAAAGGGGCTCCATGCAGACCAAATGGGAGTCTTGTAAATTCATAAAGTCCATCAGGAGTTGTAAATGCTGTTTTCTCACAACTATTAGCCTCAAGAGGCACCTGCCAATAACCTTTTGTGAGGTCTAGTGTGGAAATATAGGTCGCCTGACCCAGTTTCTCCAAGAGCTCGTCCACCCGGGGCATTGGGTAAGCATCGAATTTAGACACCTTATTCAAGCGCCTAAAATCAATACAAAAACGAACCGAACCGTCCGGCTTGGGGACTAACACGATCGGAGAGCACCAGTCACTTTTGCTTTCACGAATCACACCTAGTTCCAGCATTTTCTTGACTTCTTCGCGCACAATATTCCTTCGTGCTTCTGGAATTCGAAATGGACGCATCTGCACCCGAACACCGGCTTCAGTTGTGATTTTATGTTCTGCTAAATTAGTGATGCCTGGTAAGTCTGAAAAAACATCAGTGTTCTGTTCTATTAAGTTTAATAGTTCTGTCTTTTGTGGATCAGTCAAATCGTTGCCAATGACAACATCAGTCTGAGAAACAGCAGTCAAGGTATTGTGAACCTGTTGCCTGTCGTGCCATTTCTTTAAGAGATTAATGTGCAAAATTTGAAATGGTTTTCGTCGACCAGGAATTCTAACCTTGTAATTTACTGGTCCCATACGTTCTTCGATAACTGCTGGGCCTTGCCATTTAGCTAGGAATTTATGTGGGTCTGACGGTATTAATACTAAAACACGATCGCCTGGTTTGAATTCACGAAGCTGACTGCGTCTATCATATAGACGTTTTTGTGTTTCCTGTTCTCGTTGTTGATGCTCTACAGCAATAGAAGAAAGTCTGGAAATTCTTTCTTGTAAGGAAACTATTCGCTCTGCAAAACCCTCCCCAAGAGAGGTTATTTCATGACCTATCCATTCCTCTCGAACAACATCTAGGATGCCTCTTGGGCGCCTGCCAAACAACAGCTCGAAAGGACTCAAACCAGTGGATGCCTGTGGCGATTCTCGAACAGCGAACAAAACAAAAGGCAGGACAGTGTCCCATGTTGTGGGATCATTATGAGCAACTCTTCTGATTATCTGTTTTAAGGTTTTGTTAAACCGTTCAGTCAAGCCATTAGTTTGTGGATGGTAAACAGTGGTGCACAATTTCTTAATAGCGAACCGTTTACATAATTGTTTCATCACACGAGAAGTGAAAGGTGTGCCTTGATCAGTTAAAATTTCCTTAGGAATGCCAATACGGGTAAACATCACAGAGAGAGCCTTGGCTACAGACGAGGAGTTTGCCTTTTTCAAAGCAGTTACTTCTGGATATCGCGTTGCATAATCAACTAACACCAGCAAATACTGGAAACCATTTTTAGTTTTCGGCAAAGGTCCAACAATATCTAAACCCACCCTCTGAAAGGGGACATTCAAAATAGGCATAGAGCAAAGGGGAGCCCTAGGAGGCTTATGAGCAGAGACGATTTGGCAGTCAGGGCATGAAGTGCAGAACCGTTCAACATCTTTTCCCATATTTAGCCAATAAAATCGTTTCGATAATCGCTCTCTTGTTTTATCAGACCCCAGGTGTCCTCCCAAGATATGAGAGTGAGCCAGCTGTAAAAGAATTTCCCTATGTGCTTCAGGTACTACTAATTGCTCAATAAAGTCTTCCAATAGATGGTCCGAAATCACTCTGAAAATACAACCATCTTTCACCAGAAAGTGTGGTGTTTTTAGGCTCCTGTTATATCGGTCTTGGTAATAGGAATCACTGGCAGTGTAAGCCTGCTTAAATGCATACTCCAACGAGCTATCAGCACGTTGCAAGCTCACAAAATCCTGCTGCTCGCTAGAACTCGGTTTGGGTTCTGAGACATTTACAATTTGAGAGGACGTGCAAGGGTCTTGGTCTTGACAATTTGAGAAATTCTCTAGGGAGTTTTCCTCCGACTCACTAGAGAGATCTGGTTCAATATCTAAATTGGGACCTAAATTGTTCCCTACTGCCACCAGTTTCCCGTCTCCCTCCCCGCGAATGGGTTTAACAGGTGAGTCGATTAGTGACTGGCGTTCAGCCATCAATATAGGAAAAAGAGCATTCCTTCTGCCTATCAGCAAAGGCCAAGGGCATGAATCAGAAATAGCAGACCACACTTTAAAGTGACGAGGTACACAATTAAGTTGACGAGGATACTCTGGGTGTTCCCTTATAGGTTTTAACACAGGATACTGAGTACCGAAGCTACCGCTTGTTTTGAAAGCGGTCTGGGAGCCTTCTAGACGTTGTGAAATAATATCTAGAGATTCAAGATTGTGACGAAGAAATTCATCTCGGATGGGTGCAGGTATTCCAAACAGCACTACGTTCATAACAACTTTTTCAACGATGCGCTCAACTTTATCTCCCTCAAACCAGCATTGCACTTGAAGAATCAAATCTTGTATCTGAGCACGAACAGATCTGTCCATATCCAACCTCCAGTTGTAAAGTGCAAAACCTTTTGACAAAAACGTCGTGGCTTTCTTCAAGACAAGCTGATCTTTCCAAAAATCATAATCGCCAAATTTGTTGGTAGGTATATTTCGTAATGAAAGTAGTGCATCACCAGACAAAAACTGGGTGACGATAACAGCCCAATGACGTTTGTCCCATCCTAACACAGTCGCCACTTGTTCAAAAGCCAAAAGAAATAGCTCTGGGTCATCAGATGGGCCCATCTTCGACAGGACATTCTTAGCATTGTCCGGAAGTGGAGGGAGAGGAAGCACACGTCTAGTAACTTGCGCAGGTGCTGGTGCTGGTGGAGGCAGAACATACTGTTGAGGGATTGGAGAGGCTCCTCGAGGCTGAATATATTGTTGGCTGTCTCTTCGACTGACACACGGAGGCCGGAGACTAGACGTAGGACGTACGGAATGCAAATCATCTTCTGAATTATATGGGATAGGAACATTCTGGGCGACTTGGAAAAGGTATTCGGCTTCCGCTTGTGCTAAAGCATCCATCTGTGCAACCACTCCTGGTACCACTTGTCACGCTTGGGTTACAAGATTGCACAGAAGACCAGAGGAAGTTGAAGAAACTCGAATTTTTATTCAAACACTGCAAACAAACATTTATCTTTTAAAACTGTTTCAAACATGCTCCTTGAAAGAGTTTACACCTCCGCTTGTCATTTAAAAGCAACCAAGGATTTCTTCTTCTTCGGAGGAATACATGCCAGGAGCACCAGAAGTCAGAGAGAGAGAGAGAAGCAGAAAATCAATTTATAATCACAGAGAGAAGTCGGCACAGGCTTTTTGACAAGGCGGAGTAGCGCGTGAGAGGCAGATTATGCGACAGAGCCGGCCAGAAGGAAAAGGAGAAATGTGAAGGTATTCTGTTTATGTTTCCTAGGGGTTTCTTAGGGCTTTTTCCAGGGGCGTCTGTATCTTTTTGGGGGTAGGATTAGCTTCGCAGCTCACAATATATATATTGTGGGGAACAGCCCAGACACAGGCAGGCAGACAAGTTCATGTCACCCAACACACGTTTATTTACAAGTCTATTTACAGGTTTAAGTGCCACACAACCCCAAACTCCCCCAAAGTCCAGGCCAAACCACACAATGCCTTTCTTCTTCAGGCCACCTCCTGTCTATCCTCCAAGACCTCATCCAACTTCCACCCGATTCCAGCCCCCTTGCGGAGGGAGGCGGCCCCTTTTATAAGCACCCGGATGTGCTCCAGGTGTGTTCCAGCAATCTCCCACGAACACGCCCCAGTGTGGTGGAAGTGCCGGCTGTGTACCTGGAAGTACTCCGGGTGTCCCCACTCGTCTTCCCCCCAGCACTTCCTGGTGTGGCGGAAGCGCTGGGGTCCAGGGTTCTCCAGGCATGGGGGCGCCCCCTGGCGGTGACCATGGGCCCCCACAGGGTTGAACTTCCCAGCTCCGTACCTGAGCCCTCCTCCTGTCTTCCTGGGCGTCCCGGCTGGGTGCCACCCCCAGCCGCGTGCCTTAATATTGGGATTAATAAAGTATCTATCTATCTATCTATCTATCTATCTATCTATCTATCTATCTATCTATCTATCTATCTATCTATCTATAATAATAAAAGGCAAAGCCCTCACTGACTGACTCACTCACTCACTGACTGACTCACTCATCACTAATTCTCCAACTTCCCGTGTAGGTGGAAGGCTGAAATTTGGCAGGCTCATTCCTTGCAGCTTACTTACAAAAGTTAGGCAGGTTTCATTTCGAAATTCAAAGCGTAATGGTCATAACTGGAACATATTTTTTGTCCATACACTGTAATGGAGGAGGCGGAGTCACGTATCGCGTCATCACGCCTCCTACGTAATCACGTGAACTAAAAACAAGGAAGACATTTACAGCACGAGTCACACGCGGGAACGAATGTAAATGACGTTAATTTTTGACTGTCTTTTAATACT